>NC_140576.1:38228846-38281346 GCF_057381845.1 Rhamphochromis longiceps | reverse complement strand
GTTAGCCATTAATCTGCTGCTAATCTGGTTTGGACTCCTGATGCTCAGCTTCATGCATCACTGAGGACTCTTCTCAGAAATCTTCATATATTTGGTGTCAGACACATGATAAGCTGAGTTTAAAGGCCCTCTGGAAAGAGGCAACGCCACTGCCATCTTAACAAAACCTCCTCCTCCTCACTGCAGCCCCGCCCCCTGACATGAATAAGGGTTCCTCGCAAGTACACAGGAGGCTCCTCACTCGACAGTTACAGCTGAGGTAAACAGCAGACAGGCAGCCAGCACAGCTTTGCTATCAGGGTACAGTTTCTAAGGAGACTCTGGGGAAAAAACCTAAAATACACAAAAGTATTTCATTTTTCGGGATACAAGGTTAATGTAAACAAAATGCAGGTATTAACTTTAAACTATGAACCACCAGTCAAAATTAAGAATCGCTACTATGGGTGGTAATGCGTCGTGACGTCACCAAAATGTTCAATGCCAACTATGCCCCGCTAAACGAATCCATACAATCAGACAAAGATGGAATACCAACCAGATTAAATATTCTTCCCTGTATTTGTTTCAGTCTTTACCGACTGCCACAAAAACAGTTTGTGGCGTGGGACAGAATATTGTCAAAACACATCTGGAACGGGAAAAAAGCTCGAGTATAAACGCTCCAATCAAAGAAAGAAAAGGGAGGTCGTGGGCTTCCTTGTCTACGAGAATATTACTGCGCAGCTCAGCTAAGACCACTGATATGTCTCTGCTGTCCAGATTACTCCGCCGGATGGAAAGATGTTGAAGGAAAACCAGTTACAGCTTTAATATCGGACATAAAGTTACAGAACAAAACAGACATGGCAGATGAACCCATACTACAAATAATCACATCTGCTCTGAAAGAAGTCATCAGAATTTGCCTCTAAGCTTTGATGGTGAGCATGTGATTCAGATTTTCCCCGAATCAGTACGATAATAGATTCAAGAACTGGATTTGAAAAGGTATAACTAATTATTATTCATTCGTCCACAAGGAGGCATTTCAAAGCTTTGAAAGGAGCAAACATGATTTAGGCTCAGACGACTTCTTTAGATTTCTACAGGCCAGAAATTATTTTAATCAAAACTTAAAAGTGAACCTAAACGAATTACAGTTTGTAGAAACATTTTTATCATTAACCAAATCTGGAGCGCAAAGCAAAATGATTTCCAAACGATATAAGAGCATCCTGCGGTGTAAAAACCACAGCTCTCTGTATATGAAAGCAATGTGGGGAAAAGAAGGTAACCTGTCGATTACAGAGGAGTGTTGCATGACACAGTGGGCTACCACCGGGTCCAGTGTTTGCCGTGAGTTCTGCTGTAAAATCATTACGAGAGTTTTCATCAGCCCTGCTCAGCAAAGATATCGGGGAACTGCGACACTTGTTGGAGATGTGGGCGAGATGGAGCTAACCGTTTCCAAATCTTTTGGGATTGCAAAGATAGTCGCCAGCACTAATCCACGAACATCTACAAAATGTGTTGTCATTTGTTTTTCCTTTAACCTTTGAAACCATATTTTTGTGTAACACACCAGTGGATAAATTAATCTAATCATAGAAGACTTTTGTATGGCTGCGAGTAAAAAGCCTGTTACGAGGAGATGGCTTAAGCCTGAACCACATTCTGTACAAGAGATCTATACCATGGGAAAACTGTCATTTTCTCTTAAACTTCAGAGGGATACTGTCTACAGAACATGGGCTGTATCCCAATCCAGGGTCTGCAGCCTTAAAGGCCGCATTTTAAGGCCGATTACGTCACAGCGACGCGACGAAGGCTGTCCCAATTCAAAGGCTGCTCGAAATGCGGCCCTCAAATGCGTCCTTCATTTCCCTGAATTTTAAGGACGTGGCGGTGTAGACTTCATGGCCCAATATATCCCAGAATGCATAGCGCGGCGATGGGTGTGGATAATTTTGCCGAAAAAAAAACCGATAAGGGGCGGCCGAAGAGTAAACTTTAATTAAGTACTGAATATTATGTCGCTTATTTATGTGCAAATGTTTAATAACGAAGAACATTAAACATTACTGTTGGCCACACAAAGTCATGTGACATCAGTGACGTTTGTACTAACTTGGTTTTAAAGCCTTTAAATATACGCCGTTCAATAGCTGAGCTTAATCCTACAGAGAATGATCAAAGCTCATGTAGAAAGAAACACACGAACAAAAGATTTTCTCCTTCATTTCTGTCAAACACAGCTGTATGACATGTTTCCAGTGGTTAGTATCATGGTTGCTAGGCAACCTGGTCAGCACAACGGAGGCTAGACCGTCCCATTTCACAAGCCTCGCACTTCCGGCCTTAGCGGTCTTTGAGTACGCGGCCCTTGAGGATCGTTGAGGCTGCGTACTTTAAGGTTGCAGACCCTGAATTGGGATACAGCCATGGTCTAAATCAGGGGTGTCCAACTCCAGGCCTCGAGGGCCGGCGTCCTGCAGGTTTTAGATCTCACCCTGGGTCAGCACACCTGAATCAAATGCTTAGTTCATTCCCAGGCCTCTGGACAACTTCAGAATATGCTGAGGAGGTGATTTAGCCGTTTAAATCAGCTGTGTTGGATCGAGGACACATCTAAACCTGCAGGCCCTCGAGGCCTGGGGTTCAACACCTGTGGCCTAAACGGACAGAATATGTTAAGCCTGTGAGGTGTGATTTTTTATGAACCATGATTTCTTTTATGTTGATGCTCTGAGTTTCCCATTTCAATAATATGATGCTAACCTGCCTGCCCTGCTACCCCTTTACCCAAGTTCTTTTTAAAAATGTGAAAGCAAAAGTAAAATGTAGAAACGACTGTTATGCTTTCTCAATAAAAGAGACGCTAAAAGAACAAGTTTTTGAAGTCGTAGCGTGCAGAAGCACGACGACACAGAACGTCTCCATCTTCCTGATGGAGCGTTCCACGATCGGGAAAACGCCGGAATTAAATAGAGCTACAGAGGTACAGGAGGCTTGTGTCTCACCTTGCCGCCATATTCCCTGCCGTCGCGGTCCAGTCGCAGCTCGGTCGCGTGTGTGTGTGACTGCGTGTTGGGGGCGTGTGCATTGTGAGGAGCGTGTGTGTGCGGCAGGGGCAGCGGCAGGGCGGGATGTGGAGCTAGAGGAGGTTTGGCAGCCAGTGGGTACTTCCTGCGGAGCTCCTCGGGCGCGCTGGGATGGAGCGCGCCGAGCAGCGCCGCGGCCGCCGCTGAGACAGTGATGGGCAGGTGTGAGGTGGGCAGAGGCAGGCGCTGAGGAGGCGGGTCACTCAGGTTGATCGGCTGCTGGTCCTCAGAGGATGAGGAAGAGGAAGTGGGCCTGCTGAAGTCGAGAGGGGCGGGGCCACCGTTTCCATTCACAACCTCAGTTTCCCTGACCACGGCGCCATCTGTCACAGCAGAGGAGGGAGGGGTCAGGGCGGGCAGGCCGTTTCCACTGCCGCTCTCTGAGGACGAATCATCTGAAAGAAGAGACACGGGAGGGTTAAAGGTCAGACTGACAGCGTTCACTGATGACTTTCACGAGTTTGGTTCACACAAAGACGCCACCTCTCACAGGAAGAGCGACGTTCCCATAAAAGCTGCAGTTCCTCTAACGTCCACCAGAGGCTCCAACCTGACCCCGCCCCACACACAGTAGCAAACACGTGTGTCATGTGACCTGCTGGTTTGTGGCGACGTGCTGCATCGTTTCATTAAACTGAATGTGAGTGTGGGGGCGGGTCTAACTGTGACACTGATCACTCATTGGCCAACCAAATGTCAACGAATCAATCACAGATCTGTGCAGCATCACAGTGCAGTGTGTTTGACCCACACACACACACACACACACACACACACACACACACACACACACACACACACACACACACACACACACACACAGCTACTGCTATAAATCAGTCACTGATAGAACAGATCTCACATTAAGACACTTTCCAGAGCAGAAACTCATCACTTGTCCAGCAGGTGGCATCCCTGCTCCATGAAGAAAACCACCTCAGGCTTTGAGACTCCCTCAGAGTCAGTCTGCTGTCTTTAGTGTTTCAGTGCTGCAGTGATGAAACCTCTCTGCCTCCATCAGCTTTACACAGGTGTGGTCAGGTGCAGCGCAGGGAGAAGCTGGGAGGAGCTGGTAACTACGAGCTGGAATCAACTCAGAGCAGTCATCAGACTCTTCATACTCCTACGTCATCATCATCATCATCTTCATACGAGACCATATACGTTCCTTCTTTTTGTTCTTGGACTCACCGCTCAAAATAATCCTTCTTTATCTGATCCTGGAGCCTCTGTCTGAAACAAGCTGCCTGAGCTCCTCTCCTTTTAACTTAACGTTTACACAAGCTTAAAGAGCAGGTAGGTGGGGCTTTATGACATCACAAAGACCCCAGAGGAGAAGAAAGTGTCACAAACAGTGTTTTAAACAGTCCGCAGCCTGAGCTCACAAACATCTGACAGGCCGGGGTGTGAAACTGCCAACATGTAGATTAAAAACTTAATAAGCCAATAATCTCAACAAGAGTACAATTAATAATGTTGGCATTTAATAATTCATTCAAGTGAGAGATAAACTGATTTGTTTCATTTTGTTTATATTTCCTTTTAATTAATCCCCCATTCATTTTCTTTTTTTTAAATTTCCACCTGCATTACATCAGCTGTTAAATCAATAAATCAACAGCCAGTCTCACACTGCCTCGAACGACGCAGGAATACATGCGATAAAACATAAAAGGAAAATATAAAAATGATTAATTCTGAGGACAATAAAAAGAATAAAATGCAAAGAGATGATAAACAACGTGTCGCAAACACCTGCACCTAGTGTCAGTTTGGTGCAAGGACATGTTTAATGTCATTTTTGCTGTTTTAGGCCTCCATACACCAACAGCCACAACATGTCCATGTTTGCTGGGTCAAAGATGAAGACGAGCAGAAATGTGAGAACACAGATGTGACCGAAGCAGACCGCCTGCATTCCTGTGAGCTGTGGCTGACAATCATGACTCGCTGCGGTCTGCAGGATGGAGTGCAGCTCTGCGTCGGGCTCACAGAAACGAATCTGTGCCCCGCTGCCGCTTATCCTTCCCCGCTCAGGCCGACGGGATCCTAAATAAGTGATTGTGGAATAACTGCTTTGTGCAGGCGGGATGGATGCACCGCCGGCCTTTCATCGCTCAGCGCACTCACAGACACACAAAGGAGCCACATTTGAAACATTAGCCTACATTTTCCTCCAATTTGGGATTTAATTAGAGACGAAAGGACGGCGGAGGAGAAAGAGCCGGAGCGTCTGAACGAGCTGAAAAAGATGCAAAGTGAGGAAAATTACGGATAATTGAAGGATGGAGAGAAGCAGGAAAGGAGGAGGAGGAGGGACTGTGAGGCAGAGAGAGTGGAGACGGCGGAGGTGGTGTCAGTCGGTCAGGGCGGGGGCTGGGGGTGACAGAGGGGTGGAGCCCAAACTGCTGCATGGAGAGGGAGGGTGGGGTGGGGGAGTGAAGGAGGAAGGTGCAGCAGCAGAGAGGTCAGGAGGGGGAGGAGCGAGAGTCCTTTAAACTGTTTATCACTTCGTTTCTTATCCAGGCGGAGCTGAAAGGAGCAAAGTTGGAGTTTACTGACCAATCAGCTCGCAGCATTTAGACTCACAGCACCACTCTAACAGGGAGGGGAGGGGAGGGGAAGCCTGCCCGGCGCTGTTTGTTTGTTTATGTGTGTGAGGACTATTCATGTGTGGAAACGGAGGACAGCCTAATTCCTGATGCTGCCTCACAAATCCCCCTCAGCTGCCGGACCACCATCCCCACACCCCTTCATCCCTGCTCCAGCCCTCCAGCCCCATACTGTGAGCGGGTCTCTTCTCTGTCCACACTGGCTGAACAGGGAGTGGTCCTCCCTCTCTCTATCTTCCCCTCCTTCATCCGTCTGTTGTGCCAATCCTGAGCACACTGAAACTCCTCCCCCTCTCTGGATCCCTGTAAACACTGAGACAGTGCCGCCGTCTGTGGAGATGTTTGCTTTGAAAGACCCAAAGATTTAACGGCTGAGACTCGTGTACGGAAACAGTCCAGTGTTCCTGGTGGAGCGTTCAGTTTCAGATACATCAGTATTTGCTCCTTACAGCCAACAGCAGGAGGAGGAGTCCAACCCACAGCTACAGACACATTCCCAGAAGCGTTTTCTTCACTAAATACTTAAACTCACATTTCCAAGTCGCATTTTCATCCGACTTGCACTGACGACAGGAAACTGGAATCCCCGGAGGAAACCAGGACAGGTTTTGAACCAGCAACCTTCTTATCGTTCTCGTTTCCATCTCAAACACTCTAACATGCTTTTATTGTGACACTTAAAGCTCCTTTTTGACTATTCAGAGAAGCTTTGCAGGACTCACAGCTCAAAATAACCCTTCTTTCCCTGATCCTGCAGCTGTCTGAAACAAGCTGCCTGTGCTCCTCCAGCTTAAAGACAACTTTGTCATAACGAGCTTAACGAGCAGGTACACAGAGAACAGCCCTGTTTCCGAGCTCGGCCGTTCTTTATGTGGACGAATAAAGTGTCTCTTATCTTATTTTGAAGGATGTAAAAGAGCCTATTTGACTGTATGTTCTGAAAATAAGGCAGCTGTGACTGAACTTTGACCTGGCAGCAGTACACCTGCACCCTCTGCGGAGGAAACAGGTTAGAGGTCAGACAGGATGGGAAGAAGATGAGGAAGACGAGGGTCGAGCTATAGTCACTAAACGCCGCTGTGAAGCCTGCACCTTCAGGCTCAGCGGGGTTTGTTCCTCAAGGAACTCAAGGACTTCCACCTCCCCTTGCTTCTCCTCCATCACCCCCCCCCGCGCGGTGAAGCCGCTGTGATGCATATCAGCGCCAAGCGTTAGGCCGAGGGACAAATGTCTCCTCGCATCATTAACACACACCTCTGAGAGGAGCGCACAGGTGAACCACGAGTTTGACAGTCTGGTACTGTTTGAGTCTGAATCCACGGGAGGTGCATGGAGGAGGAGCAGGGGGAGGACAATGCTGCATCAGCTGACCTGGAAATGCGCGCCACCGCCAGCGTGCGCTTTTGTGGATTTATGGCGTGCAAAACGTCCTGTTTTCCACCACAGGACGTGGAGCAGGGACAAACGCAGGGCTCGAAACCCCACGCGGGTTTTACTGTGTTGCTCATACCGAGGCTCAAGGATGGAGCATCGCAGAATGTGAAGAAACGGCCGCTGACTGAGGCGACATCATGGAGGGTAAAGCAGAAACGCCTTTGTGCTTCGGCGTGTGGAACATTTTAGCCCTCGACGTGAAGCGTCTCGTTATCCGCCTCGAGCGCCGTTTAATAATTAGAAAGTCTCTTTGCATCACATCCTCTGGAGTTTAGCAGCAAGCTGCTGTGGATCCGACATGATCTATGACAGCGGTGTGAAGACGTCCCAGACATCCACACCTGTCACACACAGACCCTCCACAGCCCACAGACTCTCCCACAGCCCACAGACCCTCCCACAGTCTACAGACCCTCCACAGCCCACAGACCCTCCCACAGTCTACAGACCCTCCACAGCCCACAGACCCTCCCACAGTCTACAGACCCTCCCACAGCCCACAGACCCTCCCACAGTCGACAGACCCTCCACAGCCCAAAGACCCTCCACAGCCCAAAGACCCTCCCACAGCCTACAGACCCTCCCACAGTCTACAGACCCTCCACAGCCCAAAGACCCTTCCACAGCCTACAGACCCTCCCACAGTCGACAGACCCTCCACAGCCCACAGACCCTCCCACAGCCTACAGACCCTCCCACAGCCCAAAGACCCTCCCACACCTACAGACCCGCCACAGCCCACAGACCCTCCCATAGCCCAAAGACCCTCCCACAGTCTACAGACCCTCCCACAGCCCACAGACCCTCCACAGCCCAAAGACCCTCCACAGTCTACAGACCCTGCCACAGCCCACAGACCCTCCCACAGTCTACAGACCCTCCCACAGCCTACAGACCCTCCACAGCCCAAAGACCCTCCACAGTCTACAGACCCTCCCACAGCCCACAGACCCTCCACAGCCCAAAGACCCTCCACAGTCTACAGACCCTGCCACAGCCCACAGACCCTCCCACAGTCTACAGACCCTCCACAGCCTACAGACCCTCCACAGCCCACAGACCCTCCACAGCCTACAGACCCTCCCACAGTCTACAGACCCTCCCACAGCCCACAGACCCTCCACAGCCTACAGACCCTCCACAGCCCAAAGACCCTCCACAGTCTACAGACCCTGCCACAGCCTACAGACCCTCCACAGCCTACAGACCCTCCACAGCCCAAAGACCCTCCACAGTCTACAGACCCTCCCACAGTCTACAGACCCTCCCACAGCCCACAGACCCTCCACAGCCCAAAGACCCTCCACAGTCTACAGACCCTGCCACAGCCTACAGACCCTCCACAGCCTACAGACCCTCCACAGCCCAAAGACCCTCCACAGTCTACAGACCCTGCCACAGCCTACAGACCCTCCACAGCCCAAAGACCCTCCACAGTCTACAGACCCTGCCACAGCCCACAGACCCTCCCACAGTCTACAGACCCTCCCACAGCCTACAGACCCTCCACAGCCCAAAGACCCTCCACAGTCTACAGACCCTGCCACAGCCCACAGACCCTCCCACAGTCTACAGACCCTCCCACAGCCTACAGACCCTCCACAGCCCAAAGACCCTCCACAGTCTACAGACCCTCCACAGCCCAAAGACCCTCCACAGTCTACAGACCCTGCCACAGCCTACAGACCCTCCACAGCCCATGTTTATGCTCCACCCTGACGATGAGCTGGATGCAGACGCTCACACAAACACTGCGAGCGCGTTTTCCTTTCTACGTTTACACAATTATCTGTCAGCTGTTAGCAGCACTGCATTGATTTTGGCGTCATTAGCAGGCTCCACACCAAAGAGAGGAGGAGGAGCACGAGCAGGGGAGGAGAACCAGAGAGACGCCAGGAAACGGGAGCAAAAGGGAGACCGGTTCAGAGAAGTAGATGATGGAGGGAGAGGCAGCGGTGGAGAGGGTGGGGGGCTGCAATGGGTCATTTCCTGAAGTAGATGATTTCCTGTCAGTTTTCATTTGAGGCTTTTCTTCACAGCGGCAGCGAGAGGCTGTCCTCGCCCCGTGCTCCCCTCAGAGGAGCCGACCTGAGGGAGAGCGGTAACAGATGCTAATTCCTTCACTCCTCCTCTTCCTCCTCAGCCACCTGTCCCAGGGGAGGAGGAGGGAGACAGAAAGAAAGGAGGAAGAGGAGGAGGTGGTGGGCCGTGACTCCCCTGCGTGGGATTACACTGGATTATCCCGCTAAGACGCAGCAAGAGCTGCACACTAGTTCTCAGCGCCTGACGCCCGGCGACGCCCTGCCCCACCAAGCATCTTCATAGCAACACTCCCCACCCCACCCACCATCCACTGCAATGTTGGTGATGACAGCAACGCTCCCACTGACAGGACCAGCTGACACACACACAGAGACACACACACACACACACACACACACACTCACACAGACACACACACACACACACACACTCACACAGACACACACACACACTCACACACACACACACTCACAGACACACACACTCACTCACACACTCACACAGACACACACACACACTCACACAGACACACACACACACTCACACAGACACACACTCACAGACACACACACTCACTCACACAGACACACACACACGCACTCACACAGACACACACACACACTCACACAGACACACACACACACACACAGACACACACACACACACAGACACACACACACGCACTCACACAGACACACACACACACTCACACAGACACACACACAGAGACACACACACACAGACACACACACACACACACACTCACACTCAGACACACACACACACACACACACTCAGACACACACAGTTCTATGGAAGGCCAAACGTGAGAAATGAACAGATTCCTCCCTCCTGTTGTCCCACAGTCTACAGACCCTCCCACACCCTCCTTTACTGCTCGGTGTTTTATTCACGGTAAATAAACGTATTCATCAATCAACACATCAGTAACAAGCTACTTCTGTGTTCCTTCCTTTCACTGAAGCCTTTCTCAGTTTTGTTTGTAACTCAGATGAAGGATTTATTCTTCTTATTATTATTTTATCATCCAGCTGTTTTGTTGTGATTTGTTGGTTATCTTGGTGGTGGGAGGAGTTCACACCACTAATGAACCTTCACATGGACGAGTTTGTCCAGCAGGGTCAAATCTGACAACAACTAAAAGCAGTCTCCACATGACCAGGCCCTCTGGCTCCTCCCCTTTTCTTCTGAATGCTTGCCCCTCAGTTTGAGCAGCAGGTGGGCGGGGCTTTCCCATCACACAGGGATTACTGCACATACACTTCATCATGTCTAAAATATGACCAAGAACAATCAGAGCATATCAACCTCAGGCTTATTTCTAGTTGCTTTCAACTCTGTAAAAGATCCACTGTCAGGCACACGTATGACGATCTTTACAGAGACATGAATCAACTGAAGCAGCCACACTGTGTCTGTGGAAATACAGACAAAGATGAGGAGACCCAGCCTGCAGGGACCTGTGCACCCGGGACGCTCTCTGTCCTGAAGCTTGGGGTCAGGAAGGGTCGTTGCTGTGGGGTCAAGTCAGTGTCCAATAATGACGCCCCACGGGTAGAGGGGAGGGGCAGCTTTGATAAAACAGCATTATTATTTGACGGGCCGTCAGAAGCACATGCCGTTGTGCAATCACACATCAAAGCGGTCGTCATCATTCACTGGAGCCACATCTCGGGCATCGGCGCGTCTGACAGACCGTCGCTTCCTCCCTGACCTATAAAATCAGAGCAAATGGAAAACAGCATGAAGACATTAAACTGCTCTTTAGGGCGGCGGCACTGGAAACAGGAAGGCGGCTGGAGATGGATGATGTGTTTTAAAAGACGAGCACAGAGAGGAGCGACAGCTAAAAGCCCGATCAGTGAGATGGATGGTGATGGAGGGACGCAGCTCCGACCGTCAGGGGAACCGCATCGCTTTCTGCCGCTCATCGCTCAGATTTGTTTGAGCCTTGGTTTCATCTCTCGGCTGTTTGTCCTCCACTCTTCTTCCTCCTGCTGAAGCTCTGTCACTGACACCTTAGCCCTAATGAGGCGGAGGAGGAGAAGTGATGGAGATTCTGTCCTGCAGGGCTCGGTTCTGTCATGAACGTGGACATCAGGAGGAGCTGGGTGGGGTTCCCACCTGTCAGTCATAAGAGCATGGCAGCTGAGACGTGATGGGTGGACCCTTAACGAGGAATTCATGGCCTCCATGAACAGCATGGAGCTTCATGTCTTACAGACACTCTGCCGAGTCACAGCAGCGAGCTTGCATCCACCCATGCCTGGTCTCAGGACAGCCTCGCATCCACCTCCAGCTCCTCTGTGAGGAGACAGGCGTCTCCCTGAGTCTGACCCGGGTCTTTATAGGTAGGATATACCTGAAGCGCTTCACCTGGGTGGTGTCCAGCATTCGTTCCCTTCGGTGTGCTGGAGCAGCAGCTCTCCTCTGAGGACACTCTCAGACCCACAGCCGACGGGAAGATCGAGCAGCTTCACCTCCACCTTCAACAGCGTCCTCCAACCTGAAGTGGGGACTTTTTCCATATGAGCCACACCTGAACTGCTCCATTGACGGTCACTGGATGATGGAACCCGAATACCCCACCAAGAAAGTCTGGGTACATCCAGAGCAAGCAGGACCAGTCTCATGACCTTCTGACCTCCTCACACATGTAGGAGAAACATGAAAGGTCCCAGAAGCTGAGAGGCACGAGGACGCCTGCACAGAGCCTCACACGTTTAGTCAGACGCACAAACTAGAACATCAAAAACCATAACATGCACGTCCCAGAGGTCACAAAGCCATAGTTAGCAACCTGTAACCCTTCAGATTGGAAACCAGTGATGCCCTTTCCATTCTCCAGTTTCTGCCTCCACCAGCTCCACAGCATGACATCACAAACAGAAAACCTGCCACCATCTCATCAGAGAAGATTCCCACATCTGAGCGAGGAACCACCTGACAACAGGACTAGGAATGGGTATCGTTTAGGTTTTATCCGATACCAGTTCCAAACCGGTACTTTTGAAACGGTGCCGGTGCTAAGATAACAATGTTAGCCTTTTCTGCAGCTATGGGGCATATATGGTATCACTCTTGGCTGGAAGCAGTGCTTAAACAATGGAAAAAACACAAACTTTGTCCAAAAACCTCTCATGTTTAACTGTTTTCCACTTTTTCTTTGGTCATTTTAGCCTTTTTGGCCAGGGTGAAGGGAGTATCTGCCATCAAACAAGAAGACAGCCGCATGTAGCTATGATGGTGTTTGCTAGTTCACCTTACATGCATTAATGTAATAGCGTGGTTAGCCTTCTCAACGTAAATTACACACGAACAACATGAAGCTACTCACGCAGAGAAGAACGGCTGCTGCTGCATCATCATCCTCATCATTTCTGCTACACTGGCAGGGCTAGGGCCCAGGACTCTATTTTTCGGGTTTTTGGGGGATGTTGCTAACTCCGGGTCCGATAACAGGCACCACACCCGCAGTAGATGTGCTCGGTGTGAGGTCTCGCAGCAAGCTATCAAATACGGCGCATTTCTCGGCTTTTATCAAAACGCTATGCGTCGCCAGGTGTGTCATCGGATTTGAGGTGTTACCTCCTTTGACAGTATCACAGTATCAGCTTAAAGCACTTGTTGCTGCTGAGTTTGCATCTTTTGCTGTGAAGTACAGCCAGACTTTTGACTGCTTCGCCTTGGGTGTTTTTAATCTGTAGCTCTGCTCTAAAAGAACGGACGTACCTGGGCCCGCCTACTATCCTTGGAAATGTAAAATGAATGGCTAGGATCCAAAGTGTGTGACATCTCAGGAAAAAAAAGCACCGAAATGTGCGCTGCTTTTCGGTCTGGTTACTACCGTTTATGTCAGAACAGGTGCCATTATGGCACCGGACACCGGTACCCATCCCTAAACAGGACGAGAACCAACAGCAGTGTGTGTGTGTGTGTGTGTGTATTGGGTGCAGAGCAGAATAGGAGGATGGTAGAGTCAGCAGAGGAGTAACAAAGACACGGCTGTCACAGCCTGCCACTGCTAACACACAGACACGCGTCCTTTGTTAGCCAACACTGTAGCGTGTGCTCTCTGTGCCCTGCAGAGGCTCGCACATGCACACTGGCTCTCTGTGCCGCTCAGAGACACCCAAACCGTCACGAGGGTCGGACACTGGATACCCAAACATGTGTGTGTGTTTGGGGGGATGCATCACATGCAGCATCATGCTACACAATACAGCACCCAGATGAGGAGCGTCAGCCTCATGGATCCTCCCTGTTTCAGCACAGACAGGAAGATGACTCAGTAGGTTAAAGTGAGGAGAACTCCATGATTATGTTTACATTCTGAACTCATGTTAAATCAATGAGCGTTTGTGAATGAGTTTGTGATGACACTCTCACAGTAGCTCAGGATCATATACTGTATATTAAAGATGGTCTACCGTCTACTCGAAGGGTTTTTATGGAGTGACTATTTGATGACAGGGTGCTACGTTATCAGCTAATGCTAGCTAGAGTGGTTGGCATATACTGTACAGGAGCATACCTGCTAAACAGTAATATCCAATGAAAATCCCCAAATATCACTCACAAACCTGAAGCTCCGCCTTCTTGGGCCCTCTGTTAGTACAGTGACCTCACAGCAGCCATATTATTGGTCACATGATGTCATTAAAAATGCTCCAAAAGGTTAGCACAGAGGTCCAGTTCAGCCTAGCACACCGCTAGCAGCTACAGCTGCACACGTCACCACCCACCTGTCAGTCAGAGGCCACGCCCCCAATCACCTCTGTACAGGTGTCATAAAGGACGATGTTATCTGCAGACCAATCAGTTCTTGTGTCAGGCTGTAAACATGTTTAACATGGGGTCTGACTCTCTGCTGCTTCTGCTGGACGTCAGCAAAACTGCAGGTTTGGGTGCTCTGCAGGTCGACGCGTGTTCACAGATTTAATCATCTCAAATGAAAAACATGAAACTTTCTGAACTGAAAATAATCCACAGTCCTGCCTGCAGCTGCAGTGTGTGTGTGTGTGTGTGTGTGTGTGTGTGTGCGCACGCGCGAGCTGTCATTAAGAATTAATGGATGATGGTGTCTTCTGCCTTTAATGGTGGCACCGATCCAAACGCGGATGAAATATTTAGCATCACTGCTCCAGTTTTCCACTGAGTGAATTACACAAACCCACTGGTGGGGGAAAGCCCGGGTCACTCCTTTACGCCATGATGAAATTCATCATCTCAGGCGTGGAGGATAATGAGGTGAGATAATAGCTGTCACGCCGTAATCCACAGTCAGCGCAGTAATGCAGGATCTGGGCACTCAGTCAACCAGCTAATAGGATGGGACGAGCACAACGCCAGCGAGCGAGCCACCATGCCAGCACGACACACACACTCTGTCCTCCGGTGTGTGGTCCTCTTGCTTCCCCTCTCACTCACTTCCCTCTGTGGGCGGGGCAGCTGATGGAGGCCGTGGAGGTTCATGGGTCAGATGGCGAGCAGGCCTGGAGCAAAGGCAGCCTTGCTGCCAGTACAGAGGGACCAGTGTTCACCCAAAATAACTCCCTGCTCTGTAAAGGTCTGCAATAACTCTGACCACAGACTTCGGTACACCACGCTGCATGTCCTCGAGTAACAAAGTTGTGGCTCCGCCCAGAAAAAAGCAAAGCAAAAGCCTCGCATCAGGACAAACCGACCGATGAGTAAAATCACGTGAAAGATGACAAACACACTGCTGCTCACGGCAGCCTGCAGTCACACACAGGAAGTGTCAACAAAATAAAAGCATGTCTGCGCTTTGGTCTTTCATGTTTGTGTATATTGCTGCTCACCTCCTTGTGTCACTTCCTGTTTTATTTTGTTAGTCACTTTCTTTGTGCTCATAATGATCAGGGAGTCAAAACTAGGAGTGAACACCTGGAATAAAGAAGGTGGACGAGGAGACAGAGGAGAGGAGACAGGTCGTCCCTGCGCCAACTCCAACGAGCAAACTGGTGACCCTGCAGGGCTCCTGGGGCGTGTGCATCTTTTATATACAGTCTGTGGTGCTGCTAAGCTGATACGTGGACAGCTCATGCGCAGCACCTGAGCTGCTGCGATGCCTCGCAGTATTTTCTCTCCTCTGTCCTCGTCGTGCAATATTAATCGAGCCCGATCAGCAAAGGGAAGGTGGCAGACCGTGTGAGCGATCCAGTCCATCTTACCACCCATCACATCCCTGCACTCGCTTCCCGATGTCCCGTCTCTGCTCCTGAGACGAGCGGCAGGAGGCGTGGCTGTACGCACACGCTCGACATGTTTGACGAGCCTCAGCTCCTTTAAATGTGTAATAATCACACAGTTTTATCAGAGTCTGTGTGTGAGAGCCAGAACACTTTCACAGGAAGTGACGAACACGGCCACAAAGTCTTAGTGTGTGTGTGTGTGTGTGTGTGTGTGATGGGGGATCAGCAGAGAGGATTACATGTCTTTAAACAGAGACTGATCTGTTCTGGGATCAGGAGGATTAACTCCGCTGCTGATGAGCCCGGCGCTGCGGCGTTCATGGAGAAGGCGTGTTCTTATTTCCTGATGAGGCGTTAAGGAATGAGACGCAGCCAGCGAGCTGTAAAGTTTAAACATGGGGCCTGACTGACTGCTGCCTCTGCTGGACATCAGAGGTCCTGCAGTTTGGCGCCTCGTTAGAAGGCGGTTCTTCGTAGAGCTGTTCGATATAACGATATCAGATGACGATGTGAAACCGTCTGTCGTTTCATTTTTACGCTATCGTTTGTTTCGTGGTGTCGCAAAATAAACTTTTTTACGGTTTATTTTTCGTGGCTCTGATGGTCACTGTGGTGTTAATTCCTTAACGTTCTCTTATATTTAAAATAACGACGGTAAACCCAGCGTGCGGCTCTGCTGTCTGCTTTAGTATTTTCCACATAAACCTTTCACAATAAAGCTGAAGATCCTGTTGAGATTTTTCAAAATAAACTGAAATGATGACAAACAGAAGGACCAGTCCAAACAAAGCCAGGACCTTATTCCTAAACCGGGGCTACCTCTGTAGCACGGACATGGTTTGGTTATGAAAAGTTTCATGCATCGGTCAAAACACTCGACTCCAGGTACACGACGCTGAAACACTTCACACAGGTCGAGCTGTCATGTCGCACAGCCCAAGGTTTTAGGACAAATAAACGGACTTGCAGACTGACACTAATACATCAGAGTTTCTGACATTAACGGTTTTTAACCACATGATGTAATCTCAGAGCTGCTATGACACACCAACAGGAAATCAGTTAACACATGTACAGCAGACCCTGAACGCAGCACGGCGTGGGTTCCTCTGTCACTGACCTGCTGGTTTCTGATGGTTTCTGATGGTTTGTGTTAAAGTAAAAAGAGACAAAAACAATAAAATCTGCAGTTTAATTAAAAAACAGATGGTTTGATTCAATCAGGACACAGAGGCCCTGATACTGGAGGCTATTTTTAATGTGTGTGTGTGTGTGTGTGTGTGTGTGTGTGTGTGTGTGTGTGTGTGTGTGTGTGTGTGTGTGTGTGTGTGTGAGAGAGAGATACGGGTTGTTGCACAGAGGCCTGGGATCAAGCACACGAGGCTTTAAAAACACGCGTGAGCGCCACATTTATCTCTCGACTGTGTATAATTCATCACACGTTTCACATTATGGAAACATCTTCACAGCTCCGCCTGCACCTCCGGAGGCTCCACCTCCTCTGTGAGAGGACGAACCCCCCTACAGGGACCGTCCATGTTCCTGAGTGGGTGAGGGGAGGGAGGCGCCAGACAAAGGAGGAGGATGGAGGAAGAAATGTAGCGGGGACGGGGCTTAAGCAGGCGTTTTGACTCGATGTCACACACGTGGAGAGCAGAGCTTACCGCGCCTCGACAACATTACCGCGGACAGGAAGTCGACGTTTGAGCCGACATCACTCCAACCCTCTCATGTCTTCCCCTGCATTTTACTTTGAAAGTCTCAGCAGGAAAACATGAATCTGAATATTGATCACTGATGGATTATTCTGTTCTTTATGGTGCTGCTTACTGAAATATGGCCTAACCCCAACATTAACGATGACTTATTAATAATAAATAATCAATTATTAACAAATGTATTAATAATTGATTAATAATAATAACAGAGGAAACAAGAAAACTGAAAGTGTGAAACACCAGAAACAAAGCTCTCTTTATGAAAGTGGACACGAGCTGAACCGTGTATCCAGAATTCCTGCAGTCCTCGAATGCCTCGTCCTGCCTGGCCATCCTGGCAGAACACGTCCCGGCTCTTCCCTCGATCACATGATTCCTCCCCCTCGCCTTCATCCTCTCCCCTCGCTCTGTCCCCATCCTCTTCCTCAGCAGGCTGATTTCTACATTTGGGTGGGAGGGGTTGTTTGTTTATTCTTCATCCTCTCGCCTCCTTCCTGAGGCGTCCACCGTCAGCCTGTTCATTGCTGAGCGAGGCAGCTTTAGCAGGAAGTCACGTGACTCGTGTCTGTTTGTGTTTGTTAATAGCCAGCGAGGTCATCACTGCCCGAATGACCTACTTCCCCGAGCGGCAGCGTCGTCAGCGTTCCTGCGTTTGACGTTCCTCTCACCAGCGGCGAGGAGTGAATGTGTCCTCTCGTTACACACCTGCACGCTTTCATGCATCACCTCTCCAGATGAGAGCTGCTCCGTCATTGGTCAGCTTTAAATCACTGCTGTGTGTGTGTCTCAGGCTGTGACGAGGCCACCACACGGGTGCAGGTTTGACTTTTCCCAGCTGATCCTAAATGAAACCTGACGCAGACAAATGTGTCTTCATGTTCCCGGGTGTGAGGATGGCGCTATAAGCAGGTGGACTGTCCTCCTGAGCGCTGCCGTGTCCGTGTTCTACAGAAACACGTAAACGCACCACCTGCAGCCGGGGGCTGTACTGACTTACGGTAAATTAGGTTTGCTTTATGATTTTGGGGCTCGACATGAACGACTGATGTGGAGCTGATGTGAGCCGCTGCTGAGGATCCGGCCTGGACGTCTCTTGTTTCCGGCTCGTTCTCTTCTTCCTCGTCTTTTGGAGACGGCGAGCAGATCGACTCGGTCGCAGTTAAACTCTGCCTTGTTTCTCCCTCAGGCTTCGTGTCTGCCCCGCCCAGCCGTGGGCTGCTCTCGCCCTTCGTATTCTCCCATCAGGCGGGACAAAGTGACTTTATATCAATGAAACTTGACTAATGTAAGATAATGACTTCCTTGCTGAGCAGATATGGGTCTGTCTCCATCATTAGGCTTTTTCTGTGCTGCTGCCTCTTCACTGATCTGATTTGTCTCAGTTTTGTTTCTGAGCTTAAAATTGATTTTTCCTTTATAAAAGGAAGGAAACGCAGCAGCCTGTGCGAGACTGACGCTCTGCACCGAGCTCGGAGACGATTCCAGACACGGAGACTAAAGACGTGATTTCAGCTGCAGACTTCTTGAGAAACACGTCCTCTTTCTGAAAAATGTCTTCTTCTTCCTGTGTGACATTATTGAAATCATCGAGGTTAGGATGTGTGAACAGACTCTGAGCCTGCCTCCAGCAGCCAGCAGGCGGGTCTGTCAGCACCAAACAGTATCACCGAGCCTCAGCTCAGTCTATTAATCACTACAGCAAACCAGGGTCAGAACCAGGAGGAAGCAGGGTCAGAAGCAGGGCCAACATTAGAGGAAGCTGAGGCGCTCTTTCACCTGTCTCGTGTAAATCAAAGCTAGTTTGCTAAACGTGATATCCGATTGGAGGCAGCAGTGACTTCAGCCAACGGTAAACGATGACACAAAGCAAAGCTCTGATATGTTCCACAGGTCAAACTACGACCAGTTAGCCAGGCAGCTTTACATTCACAGCATCCCTGTTACAGTTATAATGGAACAGACCAGTAATTGTGCAGTGATTTTCAACTGTGAGCTGCTGGTAGAGAAGAAAGTACAAGAACTTTCATCTGTCCAAACATTCACTCAGTGACACTGATGGACGCATCAGAGGAACCTCAGGGTTCAGTAACTTCCGCAAAGACCACCCAAGGTGGTGCAAACACGAGCCGTGGGGATCAAGTAACAGGGTTTTTAACAGCAACAGTAAACCCGAGCTAAACCCGAGCTAAACCAGAGCTAAACCTCAGCTAAACCAGAGCTAAACCTCAGCTAAACCTGAACTAAACCAGAGCTAAACCAGAGCTAAACCTCAGCTAAACCCGAGCTAAACCAGAGCTAAACCTCAGCTAAACCCAAGCTAAACCTCAGCTAAACCCGAGCTAAACCCGAGCTAAACCTCAGCTAAACCCGAGCTAAACCTCAGCTAAACCCGAGCTAAACCAGAGCTAAACCTCAGCTAAACCCGAGCTAAACCTGAGCTAAACCCGAGCTAAACCCGAGCTAAACCTCAGCTAAACCCGAGCTAAACCTGAGCTAAACCTGAGCTAAACCCGAGCTAAACCTCAGCTAAACCTGAGCTAAACCTGAGCTAAACCCGAGCTAAACCTCAGCTAAACCCGAGCTAAACCTCAGCTAAACCTCAGCTAAACCCGAGCTAAACCTCAGCTAAACCTGAGCTAAACCTCAGCTAAACCCGAGCTAAACCTGAGCTAAACCTGAGCTAAACCCGAGCTAAACCTCAGCTAAACCTGAGCTAAACCTGAGCTAAACACGAGCTAAACCAGAGCTAAACCTCAGCTAAACCCGAGCTAAACCTCAGCTAAACCCGAGCTAAACCTGAGCTAAACCTGAGCTGTGAGTTGAAGATAAAACCAGCGATGGTCCTGTCATTACTTTACTGCTCCTCACATCATCCAATGAAGCCACTGTCAGCATCATCCTGTCGCCACGCACATGTGAGGACCACAGCGCACAACATGAACACACAAAGCTGTGACTCACACACAGCATGTGTGAGCGGATCACATGCTGTGTGTGACCAGCATGAATGAGTTAAAACAAAACAAAAGGCCTCTCTGTTGCCCTCAGCAGCCATCACACCGTGAGTCCACACTCATCTTCAGTATAAATGAACCACAGCCATTTTCAGAGGAACCTGGTTGCGCTGGCTCCCTCTGAGCTCTGAGAATTTGCTGCTTTGAGCGCAGAATCATCTAGTTTGTGACATCTTACAGAGGAAATTGCTGAGTGAATCGAGGATGTTGCGGTCAGCGCTGTTCGTTGGACAGGAACGTCTGATTCTCAGCTCAGACTAACTTCAGAGTGATTCACACTGGTTCCCTTTGGTGCTTCCTCTGCATCATCTCAAAGAGGATGCATACCAAAGTGCACATCTATCACGGCCACGGTTCAAAGTACTCCTCCTTATTCTGCAGCAGTATGTAAATCAAAGAGGCATCAGTCAGAGCTTGGTGTATTCCTCTGACGTCTCCTGCCTTTATCTCCCCGTTTAAATTCTCTCATCATCAGTCTGTTTGTTTCTGATCTCCACCTCTGCTGCTCCCTGCCTTCTACTTTCTTCCTCTCATTATCCAAACTGCAGTTCTTCCCTCCTCTCCTGCCTCCGCCGTGAAAAAGGCGACACGTGTTAAACCCGCAGCTTGACTCACCTGAGACCGAGGCTGGGGTTGATGGCGTAACCTCGCAGTAATACGTGCACATCCTGACTCGCACTTCCTGTTGCCTCTGACGAGGGCTGTTGCACCGACAGCATGTTTGGCTTTCAGTGTTTTCTAGAACAAAGCGAGCTCTGTGTCTTTTTAGCGAAGCTCAGACAAAATCGACCAACGAAAGAACCCCAGAGGTCGCTGCGATGACGACCTCCTAACTGAGCCTCCACAGCCCATGTGACCATTTCAAAGACAAAAGCAGCCCTGTAATGTTTGTCCGAGCAGCACATTCAGATGCTGCGTAGTGGACTGCGCTGGTGGTTAGACGTGCATGCGTGGTCTGCCGCCAGGAAACGGTGCGGCTAGCTTCTCATTAAAACACGACGAAATGTCGACGCCTGAGAGGAAGAGGGGAGCAGACACCTTTCACAATAAGACACTCTGTAAATGTTTAGTTGACTGAAATTAATCAGACTTTGCTGTCATATGTAGTGCTGGGTGGGCCGAGCCTGGGTGGGCCGAGCCTGGGTGGGCAGGGCCGGGTGGGCGGGGCCGGGAATCTCTACACCTGGGTAAAGGTGGAGAACGGCCCGAGGACAAAGCCGTGCTGCAGATCTCGCTCACTTCCTCTAACACTCACTGATCTTTGGAGCAGCAGCGAGCGGCAGCGTGGCGTCGGGAAACTCACAAGTGAGCACGAAGGAGAAAAGACAGGAGGTAAACATATGAGAGGGTTACCTAGGCAACCGGAGTTTGGGACGACAACAAACAGCCAGCCGTCAGCGCGACGTGTGCGAAGGGGCGTGTTTTAACCTCATCCACAAACCTGATCGCACAGCGTTTCAAGTAGCGTCCATCCTCAGGCGTGGTCAGAGGAGGAGCCAGACATTTGAAACACCCGGGGCTTAGCCCTAAAGGGTAGTATGCATGTGGGATTTTTTTTTTTTTTTTTTTGAGGGGGGGGGGGTGTAGAAATGACTGAAAGATTAATAGGCTCTGTTTTGAGTTTTGTTCAAAAAAGAATGACTTCATATAGGGAAATATATATATCACACATGCAGGACACCTTAAACTAGTTTTTTAATTGAGCAGCAAGACAGAACGAAGTCGGGGCTGTATCAAGACACAGGGACTAAACCCCAATTCAACCAGACCCAGAACTGATCCAGAATTAAAACAGGACTACAACAGTTCAAAAGCAGGACTACTGAGGACTTAACCAAGACATAACCACAATCAGAACTAGATGATAGTAGCACTAAAAATCATCATAGACCTGCACTACACTTATTTATTTAATTCTACCAAAGTACAATATTTAGATTGAGAAAAGTTTATATAATTATTTAGCCTTGTTGTGCAAACAAGCCTGCATAACTTAATAAATATAGAATTTGAAAAATAGTAAACCTAAAAAGAAACACTAGGTACGAGATACATGAGTACCTATGATACAGTGATACTTTTAGTAAGCAACCATTTGACTAACATGTGTGTCTCACCTGCTCTTGTTCCACCTCTGTTCTGTCCTCATTCTCCATCTCAATCTCTGCTCCTCTCTCTCCCTCTTTGTGCTGACAATCATCAAATAGACAGTTGAAACCAGATATTTACAAACTCTTCAGATAAAAACACTTTTTTAATTGTAACATCAAATCAGACTAAATGTTTATTTTTTTAGATTGATAAATATAAAAACATATTTGTTAACTTTAAGAGTAAAGAGAGAAACTGTCTGTGTTTTTTAATTGCAAATGGCACCAAATTGTATTCAAACTGAGCCACACTTATGGAGCTCCACAGTTCTGTTCCTGGTGTTTTGGTTGACATCTCTTGATGTTCCCATGTCAAAGAAACAGGCTCTGTGTTTTGCCTTATATGCATCCACAGCTGTGCCACCAATTTACTCACATGGACTCTACTAACCTATCAGAAGCTTCTTCAGCTCAGAATGGAATCGTCTGGAGTTTTTTTTATTAATTAACAATAAACTTAGTGTACATGTGCTCCTAAATTTAATGAAAGTGATAAAAAATAGACAGCTCTGTCTCTTTATTCTGACATTTAACTAATTCAAAATATATTTCAATATTTATCTAAAACAAAAGTTTAATCTAAATTGATGTTGTACAGTAAAAATGTTTTATGTTTTCTCCCTAAAGTGTAAATATCTGGTTACAAATGTGAATATCCTGCTGTGTACTGAAATCCCTCTTGTTTTGCATAGAAATATACTGAACAACATACAAAGCATAATATATAAAATAACATTTACCTGAGTTTTTTCTTTGAAAGAAGCCTCTAATGTCCATTCTTATGTTTCAGTACATAACTGAAACCGATTTAGTCGGGGAGGGTAAGAACTGAGAATATGAAATAAACACATGTAAGCTAAGACTCTCTAAAAAATAGCATTTGTTCGGCTTTTCATTTCGCCATTTGTTGATTCACTTGAAGAGCAAGTAAAATAATATTGGTCAAGTGATCAGTTTGATATCAATCTTTCGTGATGCACCGTCATATTTACATTATTTGTACAGTACGAATGATTTGCTTTGGTACCTGGTCAAACTTAAGCTCTCCTTAGTATGGCTGGCTCCGTCTCTCCAACAGCGCACTCACGGGCAGCAGCTCCCCCCGCCCCCTCGCTCAGTCGCTTAGTGCCTGAGCTTGGATCATACCAATATCAGGGGGGGATTCACGCACAGTCGTAAATTCCCACAGTGTGCACTATGTGCTTCGAATATTGTGTGTACTTTTTGTTTTATACAGTTGTCAGCCAGGCATCTAACTATGAAAAAATTACACTCCAAAATACCCCGGGCTTCTGACAAAACAACCCGGGCTTAAGCCCCGTAAGCCACCCCCACGCTCCGCCCCTGGGCGTGGTCTGTGGTTTGAGCGCCACTCAGCAGCCGTTAGACACACCCTAACCCTCCGCCATGTTTTTATCTGAACCATCCTCACGTCTCCTTCCTCCACCCCACTCATCGCTTCAGCTCTCTGTCCTCCACACGTCTCAGTGTGTGCGTGTGTGTGCGTGTGTGTGTGTGCAGCCTTGAGAGGTGAAAGACAATGCTGGGAGCTCCTCCCTGCCTTCCTCCCACACACACACACTTACAAAGACACAGACTGTGGAGTCTTTCTCCTCCTCGACCTCGCTCTCTGCACCACTCCCACACACACATTCCCGCAGCATCAGCCACACACACACATGTGCATGCACACACACAGACACACACAGTGCTAGCTTTGCGGTTGGCTCTGCATCCCTCGCACCTCCCCGGGTTTCTCTCTTCCCAGCAGTCCTGTATCAGGTCCTAACTCGCCCCTCGAGCCTCATTTATCCTGGAAACCTTCACCGTCTGATTCTGATCTCTGCTGCTCATAAATCTCCTCTCGTGTTTCACACATATGGCCCAGACCCCCTCCAGAGTCAGCCCCCGTCTCCCCCTCAGAGCTGATGAATCTATCCAGTATCTCTCGCTGGCTCGTTCCTTTCTCTCCTCCAGCGCCTCACATCTACTCCAAACTACCCCGAAGGCCTCGCCCCAGGGTATTATATCCCAACCTGGCACCCTCTGCTGTAACCCCGCCCCCTCACAGTCCCACATCCTCCGTATTTACACAGAATAAATACAGCGCTGTATTTATTCCCCTCCATAAAACTTTGTGTCCAGCTTAAATGATGACTTAATTATGTCTTCTAAGGCTGTAATCTAACCGTGTGTCACATCAACCCCGACACAGAGACGCTCAAATTTATCCGTCATGCATCCGAAAACAGCCAGAAACGGTCAGGAGTTTGGGAGGCGGACCTCGCCGCTTTAATCTGACGTCTCGACTTTTATGTGAAAACTTCTGAGAAATGTATGGAGTCAAATACGAGGAATGGAGTTCAGGCTGTTCATAAAGTTTGTCGTAAAGTGTTTGACGGAGGTCAGAGGACATAAAAAAATCAAAGAGACATAAACCGGAGAATAAAGAGCGGCTGCTTCTCAGCGGCAGACGCCGTTGGTTCAATAGTCTGGAGCAGGATTTGGAGACAGCGCTGCATTTACATCCACCCACACACACAGCCTCCATCTGCTGTCTGCACACACACTTTACCAAACTTTATGACCTCGCTGTAAAACTTGACTGCCTGTCACAGCTCACCTCCGTCTGTGACGACAGCAAACTCAGCCCAGCTCCACCTGATGGAGTTTTATACTGGAGTCACCCTTACAACAACAACAACAACAAGAGTGCACAAATCAGGAACCAGAATCACAGTTTTTTTTTTTATGATTAATATTTTATTGTACTTTTTAGAACACTACAGTCCACTGCGGAGACAGATTACATCGCATAAAAAAAAACATCAGCATAGCAGCAGAACAGTAGAGAATACCAAACCAAAATGAGGGGGGGGGGCAAACAAAGCAAGAGATAAACAAAAGCATGGAAAGAAAAACAAAAACAACAACAAACAAAAAAGGAAAAAAGAAAAAAAAGAAACAAAAACAGCCAGCCTTTGACTATGTGGGTCTTACTGCATGCCACACTCTGACATCCCTGAGAGTGCTTCATCAGAATTCCAATGTCTGTCCCACTCTAAGGTCTAGTCTGTTCGTTTTATTCTGGACAGATATGGATCCCACTTCAGATGGAAACTCTCCACTTTATTCAGGAGCCTGTATGAGAGTTGTTCTAGTGCAGCGAGTCTCCCTAGTTGAATATGCCATACAGAGACAGGTGGGGTGGAAGGGGCCTTCCACTGGGAGATAATGAGTTTACGCCCCAGCATCAATGCAGCCTTAGGTGGAGCATAGTTAAGGAGTGATGGGTCTCCCAACACAAATAGTCTTGGTGAAAAAGGAATATCCCATCGTGTGGTTGATTTGATAAAGTCATGTATCTCAGTCCAAAAGATTTGGGTTTTAGGACAGCTCCAAATCATATGGGTCAATGTGCCTACCCCAGTCTGACATCTCCAGCATTCAGGGGACTGAATGAGGTTCGCCCTATACAGTCTGTGTGGCGACCAGTAAATTCGGTGTAGTAATTTGAATTGGATTAGTCTCGTTCTAAGTTCCCTGGACACCTTTTTACTATTCTGCAACATTGCAGTCCATTCCTGATCTGTAAAAGCCACACCAAGGTCAGATTCCCAAGCTAACCGGAGGGCGAGTAGTCCTTTACTCGTGCCCGTAACAAGCATTGAGTAATATTTAGAGACTTCACGACCCCCCCCAAAGATTTTTTTGATGTAGCTGAGATATTCAATATTTGGAGGTGGTGTGGAGGAGGAACCAAAGGTTTTGAGCAATAAGTGCCGGAGCTGCAAGTACCTCCAAAACTGACTTTGTGGCAACTGAAACTGTGCTTTAAGGTCGTTGAAGGACTTGAGAATCCTCCCCTGATACAGGTCTCCGAGAACAAGTATCCCTCTCTGGACCCACAGTCTCCAGAAAAACGGCGATTTATTAATGCAGAGTTTGGGATTGAGCCATATGGAGGCCTCAGTATGAAGGTGGGAGTTAAAATTTAGTAGCAAGGCCACCTTCTTCCAGACCGTCTGCAGGAAAGAAATAATGGGGTGGGTTTGTATATCTGGTGGGAGCTTGGTGGTTAAAATGTGC
This sequence comes from Rhamphochromis longiceps, assembly GCF_057381845.1. Classification (NCBI taxonomy): domain Eukaryota; kingdom Metazoa; phylum Chordata; class Actinopteri; order Cichliformes; family Cichlidae; genus Rhamphochromis; species Rhamphochromis longiceps. Next base: position 38,254,967 of record NC_140576.1, on the reverse strand, counting down.
ATCGGAGGGAGTGGTGAGCACAAAGTACTCTCCAGACTAAGCCATGGGGGGGCTCGTTCTGGAGGGAGGGCCAGTGAACCATGTGTCTCAGACTGAAAGCATAATGGTAAAATAGTAGATTTGGGACCCCCAGGCCTCCCGACTCCACTGGCTGCTGTAGCTTTTTAAGCTTTATTCTAGGGCGTCTGTTGTTCCGTATGAATTGGTTGCATAATCTGTCAAATTGATGGAAATATTTTGATGGGATTTTTAGCGGGAGTGTTTGTAGTAGGTAATTAAATTTTGGAGCACAATTCATTTTGATGATGTTAACTTTACCCCAAAGGGTGAGGAACAAAGGGGACCATCTAATTATGTCGGTTCTGAACTTGTCCAATAGAAGTTCAAAATTAGCCTGAACTATGTTGTATAACAAACGGAGGAATGTAATGCCCAAGTATTTAATACCAGTCTGAGGCCAGCTGAAATCCCCCGGCTGGAACAGGGTTTTGGGGCAGAAGGCTGTCAGAGGGAGCGCTTCAGACTTTGACCAATTTACTCTATATCCTGATATATTAGAGAACTGGTTAATAATTCTTAAGAGAGCAGGTAGAGATCGTTCAGGCTGTGATATTAGGACCAGGCCGTCATCAGCATAGAGCATCAATTTGTGGTTATTATTGTGGACCTGGATACCTGGAAAATCAGGGTCTCTACGTATTGTCGCTGCCAGAGGCTCTAAAGCTAAAGCAAAAAGCAGAGGACTCAGTGGGCAGCCCTGTCTTGTACCCCTGTGGAGGTCGAAGGACTGTGATATAATACGGTTCGTTAGTATTGATGCTCTCGGATTGTTGTAGAGAAGTTTGACCCACCTTATGAATTTTGGGCCAAAGCCAAATGCTTCCATTACACAAAATAGAAAACGCCACTCCACCCTGTCGAATGCTTTCTCTGCATCTAGGGAGAGGGCTATAGCTGGAGAAAAGTCCCCCGTAGGGGATTTATTCTGGGTTGCCCACATAATATCAATTAGGCGTCTAATATTATCGGCAGAGCAGCGAGTCCGAATAAAGCCAACTTGGTCGGGGTGTATTAAGTAAGTCATGACCTTATCTAATCTGGTTGCTAGTAACTTGGCTAAAATTTTGCAATCACAATTGATCAAGCTTATTGGCCTGTAACTCTTACAGTCAAGCGGGTCTTTGTTTTTCTTTAAGACAAGGGAAATAAGTGCCTCTGACAGTGTTGGTGGCAGGCTGCCCTTATCCAGGGCTTCCTCAAACATTTGCAGGAGTAAAGGGGAGAGCTCCTCTGCAAAGTTCCTGTAAAACTCTGCTGTAAACCCATCCAACCCAGGGGCCTTGTCAATTGGGAGATTTTTGATTACCCTTAAGATCTCTTCCTTTGAAAATGGGGCGTCCAGGGAGTCCACCTGTGTCCTAGAGAGAGTTGGGAGGTTGAGGGGGGAGAGAAAACTGTTAATTTCCTGAGAGTTTGCTTGTATTTCTGAGGAGTAGAGTTGCATATAGAAATCTCTGAAGGCTTCATTCACTTCAGAGGGTTTTGACACCATAGTGCCATCCTGTGCTCTAATTGCTGCTATGATAGTCTGAGCTTCTTTTTGTTTAATATATCTTGCAAGCAGTTTGCCAGGTTTATCTCCATCTTCGAAGTATTTCTGCCCGAAATAGAGAAAACTCCATTTTCTGAGTCAAAATTGAGTTAAACTCATATTTAAGTCTAGTTAGGTGGGTCAGATTTGCCGAGCTCATGTCTGCCTTAAAAGCGGCTTCAGCTATGGCAATCTTCCTCTCCAGGTCTATCTGCTTGGACAGAGCAGTTCTTTTCTTATATGAGGCATGCTGGATGATGAACCCTCTAATAAAGGCTTTCAAAGCTTCCCATGCTACACCCGCACTGGGAGCTGTAGAGAGGTTGATTTCTATATAAGAATTGATCTGCTCTCTCAAGGAGTGGAAAAAGTTGGGATCATGTAAAAGGCTTGAGTTTAGCCTCCATCTGGGAGACTTGGGGGGGTACCAAATGAGCTCAGATGCAGGAGCACCGAGGCGTGGTCAGAAACGCGTATACTACCAATAGAGCAGGACATTGCTGAGGGCATGATAGAATTTGACACAAGAAAATAATCTATTCTTGACAGAGTGTTGTGGGGGGCAGAATAAAAGGTGTAATCTCTGGTGGATGGGTTGAATACTCTCCATACGTCCACCAAACCCAAGGTCCTACACATTTTTATAGCGACCGACGCTGATCTAGAGTGTCGCTGTGAGGGAGTGCTTCGATCCAGTATATCATCCATGACTAAATTGAAGTCCCCTGCTATCAGGATTGGGTAGTCGCCCATATCACTAATTTTGCATTCCAAGTTTCCAAAGAAGGTGGGGTCGTCGATGTTTGGTGCATAGACATTGCTTAAAATCATCCTATGGCCTTGAATCTCAGCCAAGAGTAGCAATGTCCGCCCATCTTCATCCTTAACCATCCGGGAGCATTTAAACTGTAACTGCTTATGAATTAAAATTGCGACACCCCTACTCTGACTGCTGCCACACGAAAAGAATACCTGACCCACCCAATCACCCACCCAATTTTTGATTGGATGGTTAAGGCCCTTTACATTCCAGGTCATCAAAGTAAGGGCCCTTTGTTGCTTATTCGCCATCATGCAATACGTATCAGACACATAGCAGTGGGGTAACTTATTATTAGAACCAGGAGTTCAGTACCGAGTGGACAATATTTGGAAGGCTGGCTGTAAGAAAAATGGGGGGGTTTGGAAGTAAATAAAAATAACAACTGATAAACATTTAAACAGATACGTCTGGGGCAACCGAGAACACTAGTCACCCTCAGGTGGGCTATGAGCCCCAGAAAGCAAAACATAAACTTCATGGTCCGTGACTCTAACCAGTCGAACAGTCATAAACAGGACCCGTCGCCAGCAGCAGCAGCATATTAAGTCGTCGTAATATGAGGAAAACAGTCATTCTGGGACTTAGCTAACTGAACAGACCTCTATGCAGGTTGGTTAGCACTGTCCCCTGACAAACTGAAAAGGGCTTCATGACAACTGAATTACTAAAAGAGGAATTTAACAGTCTCAGTGAGCTTCTCTACCAAGCAGATTGTGTTGTATTCTCAAAAGTAGCACAACTGAATAAATCAAATAAAGCTGTGAAGCCCTATAATATTGAAACTAAACAGTTAAGAGGTGCAAAGTATAGCGTGTTAATTAACGCTAGGGCGAAAAGAAAGAGAAAAAAAAAGGGTAGTGTTTAAATCCAAGCCCTGACTGTAAATAACTCAAGGTAAAGACAGAATGTAGTCCTGGGCTTTTTTGGGGTCAGTAAACTCACGTCTGCCCTCCGTCATTTTCAGCACCAGCACCGCTGGGAACAGTAGGGAGAACTTTATCTTCCTGTCGTGCAGCAGCCGTTTACAGGGATTAAATGCCGCTCGTTTGTCCGTGACAAGTTTGGAGTAGTCAGGGAAGATCATAATGCGGTGGCCGTTCCAGTTCAGCTGTCCCAGCCTCCGCGCAGCTTCCATGATCTGTTCCCTGTCCTGGAACCGCAGAAATCGGGCGATGATGACCCTCGGGGGATGACCGTCAGGTTTGCGTCTCACCAGGCTGCGGTGTGCGCGGTCAATCTCCAGCCCGCCCGGGAAGTCGACCTTCAGGAGTTGTGGGATCGCGTTGCGCACGAATGCTAGAGCGTCCGATCCCTCGCAGCCTTCTGGAAAGCCGGCGAAGCGCAGGTTGTTCCTCCGTCCTCTGTTTTCGATGTCGTCTAATTTCTGTCGTAGAGCGTTCACCTCGTCACTAGTAGCAGGAGGATTTTCCTTTAGCGCTCTGCTAGCATCCTCAAGGAAATCTAAACGAGACTCAGTGTTGCTTATTCGAGTAGCCATATCCACTAGCTTAGCCTCCACTGCCCTCGTAGCAGTTTGGATAGCGTTCAGCTTGCTCTCTTGTGTCTCGGAGGTTTCCTTAAGTAGCACATAAATACTTGCAATGTCTTTGGCCATTTGTTCAGTTGTAGCAGTCTGAATAGTATCCGACATTGGAGGTGAGGGCGGGTGCACATTAGCTCTCGCCGAGGTTTCCTTGCTAGCGCCTTCTTGCCATCGAAGCGTAAGTTTTTGTTGGTGACTCGGCATTTCTGAGCTTTCACAAAGAGTCTTCAAGCTTCCCACTGTCCTGAGGTTATATTTTGTAAGTGCTGTGTAGCGTAATGCTCTAAGTCCAATGCAAATTAGCTGCCGCTGCGACGGAGCTTCCCCATTCAAGCTGCCATCTTGACCGCCCACGTCACCGGACTCCCAGAATCACAGTTTTAGTTCAAATTAGGCTTCAATGAAGCGCCTTTAGTCTGTACACACACACACACACACACCTACCTCTGTGTGTGTGTGTGTGTGTGTGTGTGTGTGTGTGTGTGTGTGTGTGTGTGTGTGTGAGATAAATGAAACAGTGAAACCACAAAGTTGAGGTGGAAGATAAAATGTGGTCTGATCCTCGATCAAAGACAGGAAGTGGAGATGAAACTTCTGTGTGGGCTGAAGCTCGACGCAGGAATTTGACTGTGAGCTCTCGCTTCTCATTGGTGCAGATACAGCACCTCCCATCACCTGGTCCTGATGCACCTGAGGAACAGCGCGACACTCACATGATTCTAACGACCGAAGGCGTCGTTGACACATGAAAGCAGAACCAAGCCATCGTATTCAGAACGAAGTGGACGAGCAGTCCTGGAACCAATCAGAGCTCAGCCTGAGCCCCCGAGACAGGAAGGACAACGACCCCCGAGGACCTCGACCCCCTGTGTCTCACCTCATTACACCAACTTTCACGTCCCTGAAAAAGTTCCTGAGAGTAAAAGCTGCAGAAAGCTTGCGTGGAAGCGGCGCTCGGGGGCGGAGGGAGGACACGAGCGCCGCACTTTGTGTTTGCGTGAATAGATACGACATTGAACAGAGAGAAAAGGAGCGAAGACAACACAACGCCACAAAGGCTGACCTGAGCGTATCATCGCTTCTGTTCACAGAACAATGCCGGAGCGCCGAAGGACGACTGAGCGGCCTCGACTCTGAACGTATTCACGTGTTTTCACACGGCGAGAAGTAAAACATGAACAACGGAGAGCGATGAGGAGGGCGGAGCATTAACACAGGAACATGACGAGCTGGAGCCGAGCGGCTTGGCGGCCTCGAACGACTCATCGGGATAACGGAGGAAGCACGTGTGACGGAGCGACGGGCATCAGTGTCCCGCCGACATGAGCGTGAGCTCCTCACCAACACGCCGCAGCTCAGGAGACATGAGAAGCACTGCTGTGACACTGAAGCCGTTTGAACCCCCAACACCTCCGCCCTCAAACACCACCCACCATTTCTGCTGCAGCCGAGGAGTGGAGGTCACATTCAGTGCTCCTGAAATCTCATCAGGATGCCAGCCTCCGCCCACAGCAGCGAGCGGACCAGATGGACTTCGTCAGGGCTGGCCGTTTGATTTGACGGTGTAAGGGTCGGCGAGCTGAGGGTCTGAACTGAGCCTTTACTGAAATCAGCAGCAGAACAAAAGCATCACAGGCCTTGATGTTCGGACACGCCGCCATCGCCAGACACTCGCTACACGTGTGCGGCTTAGACATGACAGCGTGACCTCGTCCTTCAGCTCGTTACACCCCCCCTCCTGTCAACCTCCCCCACAGCGCCCCTCACCCACTTCAACAAGCAGGTGTTTGTTCACCTGTGTGAGTGTGTGTGTCTCTGTGTGTGTGTGTGTGTGTGGGTGGGGTGGGGGGGGTTATGTTCCCTCTGAGGGGGGCAGCTGATAACAATGGGTACAAATTTCAGATTGGGACACTTTATGGAGCCAACCTTTGGACGTCCTCTGAACCATAAAACACCATAAAACAATAACACACACACACACACACACACACACACACACACACACACACACACACACACACACACACACACACACTTTAAGGCAGTGTAATAAAATAAGGAGGCACACCTGGGGGGTGACCTGCGGGGCCTCACAGATAAGAGCGAGGACGGCGATGTGGACAAGCGTTCACCTCGTCTTTACTCGTGCAGTAAATCAGTTGCACAACGAAGACGCCAAAAGTAAGGACGCGGTCAGCAGAAAGCGAGCTCTGACTGCACACGTGCAGAACATCCGCCGTCGTCACCCTCGGGTTCTTCCTCTGCTGGACTTGTGAAACGTGTGATATGAAAATGCGAAATATTTTACATGCAGGTAGCTTCTCCTTTCTCAGGAGTGAAAAAAGCAGCCAATGGCGGCGCGTGTGAGACCGCACAGTCCAGCGATGACTAACACTCCTTCCTGTTACTCAGCATCGCTCTCCACCGCACGCAATCAGACGGAGACTGAAAACAGTCTCGTCTGTGACAGGGCGAAGGTCACGGGAGCGTTCGGAGGGGAACGGCGAATCTGCAGACAGGCCTTCCCCCGGAGTGGCCCGAGGTCAGGCGGATGTGAGACCGTCTCTATCGCTCGCCGAAGACGACAGAGAGCAGAACAACAACCGGTCGAGGTTTCCGGCTCCCGGGCTCAGCGTGATGTTCTCCGTCACATAAAAACCAGAAAAGATGGCCGTCAGCCGCATGCTGCCACGTGTTAGCAGCGCCTCCATGAAAGGCTGGAGCTCCGCCTTCTGTTAGTGACTTCACAGCAGCCATGTTATTGGTCACACGATGCCATTCAAAATGCTGGCAGCTACAGCCGCCCATGTCCCAATCCACCTGTCAGTCACAGAGGCCACGCCCCTGATGATGCAAACAGGCGAGTTGGTGGTTGGTTTCTCTGCCTCACACTGCTCAGAGCAGCTGATCCATCTCTGCTCCATCACAGAGTGATGAAGAGTCCTCTGAGCAGTGACTCTGACACATTTTCCATCAGCTTTCTCTTCTATTAGTGACGTCTGCATTTCCCAGAATCCTCTCATCAGTGACCCGAGAGCTGCTTTCAGCCTCAGAGTGAGCGCCACAATAATGGGCTGGGAAAATTGCAACGCCGCTGCAAACCCCATTAGGCCATTTCCACAAAACGCTCCATATCCCACAGTGCAACACACACACACGCGCGCACACACACACACACCAGGCTGCAAGCCCACGCCGCTCTGAGAGCTCAGCAGGTTTAGTCAGACGCTTGTTTAAAGAGTGTCGAGTCTCTAGCAGAGCTCATTACAGGCAAGCAGGAGGCTGCAGCTAATTACTCACACGCACACGCACACACCTCTATACAAACACGTCAACAGGTTGTGCTCAGACACAGCAGGAGCTCATTCCAGCCTAACAAAGTGTGTGTATATATATATTATATGTTGTACATATATTTATTAGTTTCAGATGTAGCCGTTCTTGTATTTTGCACAACTCTGTTGCTTGTGAAGCTCGCACACAAGAATTTCACTCACATGTGCTGTACCAATGTACCTGCACATGTGATGCTACAATAAAAGTGATTTGATTTGAGATCTGTGTGTGAGTGTGTGTGTGTGTGTGTGTGTGTGTGTGTGTGTGTGTGTGTGTGTGTGTGTGTGTGTGTGTGTGTGTGTGTGTGTGTGTGTTTGGGGAGGAGCTAATATTAATTGCACAGCCTCTTAGCATGTTTTAGTTTCAAGGTGTGTGTGTATTAATAATTAAGCAGTGACTGTAGCCGGCACAGCAGACACACACACACACACACTTACAACATTTCAAACTCTTCATCTTTATTGATTTCTTCTCCTTTTGGTGTTTTAGTTATTTTCACTGCGTTGAGGCGGGTCGCTCCTCCACGATGTCTCCAGCGCGTCTGCTCCCCGAGCTGAGCACCATCTGAGCTGTGCTACCGACCGGAGCCTGCTCCCTGCTTTGGCCCTGCGAGCGTCAGCCTGAATAACCTGCAGCAGCTCCGTGCCTGTGACGCAGAGCGCCACCACCCTGATGTTTGACCATTCACTGAAGGAAACTTCACAGAGTGCATTCTGGGTAGACCTCAGGCTTCTATCAGGAGTCTCAGAGTCTGCAGCTGATACCAGGATGGTTCCTGCTGTGGCAAAAGTGCCTTCTGAAGTTTCCTCCAGTGAATGATCGGAAACAGATCAAAGATGGAGCAAATCTGATCTGTCCATCGAGGCTCCTGCAGCGCTCCGATCGCCCTGCAGTTTATACAGGAAATGTCTCGATGCGCCGGCTCCACCAGGGGAGGAGGTACGCAGGATTTAATCTAATGCTCCTTCCTCTGCTCTGCCTCCAATTCATGCCTGACCTCCACCCTTCAATCCATCCTGCACCCTCATCCTCAGACTGCCTCCCCCAGCTTGATTGCAGGAGGGGGGTCAAAGTCATCCTGTCACTTGTTTCCACCGGCCTACTTTCCCGCTGCGCCACATCTGACCAGGCAGAGGGGAACGGATGTGTACACACACACACACACACGGAGGTGAACTCTGCTCCTCGTCACTCTTCATCCTGCCCGTCCTCCTCACAGCTCACCTGTCCCACTGTCCTACCTGTCCATCCTCCTCCCTGGACACAGCAAAGGCAGGCTCTCAGCATCGAGGACACCAACTAAGGAACATAACCACTAAAATAACCACAGCCAGACAAAAGGAAGAGGAGGTGAAATATTAGGAGCAAGTGCAGCACAGACGATATCGAGGCCCCTTAACTCCAGCAGTCCTCGTGTCAGTGAGCATCTGCATACTGAGGCCTAAATAACTGCTTTTCTAATCCGCTTTGTTACACAGGATAGCGTGAAAACGTCGCTTCCACTCGATTTTCTCCTCAGTCAGAGACACAAATGTCTTTGAGCGCTCGTCTCGCTCGTGCAGGACGCTGCACAGTCTGACAGGTACAACAGCTGGCAGGAAGGAGAAGCCGTCCCCTTACTGGGCACTGAAGTGTCGGAGTGTTTGATAATGATCGTAAAACAGAGCGACTCAGCCGTGGATCTGTCGTGGCAGTGAAAGCAGTTTGTTCATTCTGAGCTGTGTCTTCATGTTTCATGGTGAGGCTGGTTCCACTCTCAGGAGGATCAATAAGATCAGCTGCTCTTTGTTGCTGAAGAACAACATGAAGCTGTGCAGCACCTTCACAAACAAGGGAAACTTTACTGGAACATCTGTAACAGCAGCAGCTTCCACCTCAGTGTGTCATGTGATCACTATGTTGGCTCCTCAGGTTCATGCTCTCCCTTCCTCCTCCTGATGTCACTCTCATCATCCCTCCTGCCCCGTCTCCATTTCCCTCTCCACCCTCAGCTCGTCCCCTTTGGAGAGGATCTGTGATGTCAACTCCATCTCCTGACGAGCCCTCTTCATCCTCGTCCTCCAGCCAGGGGGCGGGTCAGCAGAGCAGAGGATCTGGTGTGGATGTGGCTTTGGGGGAGGGATGAAGAGGACGCTTAGCAGCCAGAAACGAGAGGCAGTTGAGGGGCCACTTATGAGGGGGACGCACTCCCCTCGGAGGCAGCGCGATGTGGAGAGGGCAGCAGCCTCTCAGAGAGCGCTGCAGATGACCGAGAGCTCAGGCCGTGGTCGTCTCCTCCAGCAGCAGCTGAATAAATTTACACAGACAGCCCGAGTCGAGGTTGACGCTGCTGCAGAGCTGCTCCGCCACCGGCTCTCATATCACAACTGTCAGATACAAACAGCTGGACGGAGCCCACGCTCTGGACCTCAGAGCACGACTGTCCTGACAGAGCCCGCAATCACCAACATGATTGATTCATACAACACACGACGAAGGACACGTTCTTTACACGCCTGCGTTCATGTTGGTTTCATCAGGACATCGTGCTGCTGCTTTCTTTAAACTCAGTCACCCACTAACCATGGCTGAGTCTAAGTAGTGAGAAATGGTACATAGTAGCTTATTTCAGACTCTTTGTTAATCTGATGCCTCTAACCTCCCGCTGAGATACCGCACGTGCTCGCTGGCTGCTTCGTGCAATCGTCTGTCGACGCTCGTTTTTCCTGAACCCGGCCGGCCTCGGCGGCAGGTGTCCAACCGTCAGTCTGGACCAATCGTGAAAGCTCTCCACCTCAGCCGTAAAGCCGAGCGGAGGAGAAAAGAAGTCGAGGTGGCGCTCAGAAGCTTTTAAAGGTGATTTACTGGCTGCTCCTGAACACGGCGGGCGCTCCGTCTGCAGTGCAGAAACAAGCTGATGGCTCGCCGCTGAGGAAACGCCCACCTGATATTAACACGGCGAGTTGGATCAAGCGCAAGCTGTTTGGCTGCAGCTCCTCCATCTCCTCGCCGTCAGAGCAAAGAGCCGCTGCTGAGCGCCGCCGCCGCTCGCAGTAACACGAGTTTAAAATAGTGGCGCTTTCACTTTAAAGAGCAGCTCCATGAGAGTGTAGAAGCAGCAGGGCGCCGGGGGCGGGGCCCGATAACAATTGCACAGCTCTCCTGATGGTAAACTGACAGGCAGCACACAGACGGGCCTCGCACTGACGTGAAAGACGATCAGGATTTCTTCATCTTTTAAAGAAGATGGCGATCGGAGCCCCCCCCGTCTGAGCGTGTTGGAGATTCCTGCTGTGCGTTAGAGGCCGGGGGGGCTTTCTGCCCGCTTCCCTCTTGGATCGGACTCTAGCAGGAAGCCACTTCACCCTCGCCGCTCCTCTGAGTGCGGTGGCATTTGGACGCCTACGCCGCTGCTCTGGCGTCTATGCTAGGTGCAGGCAGCACACTGACCTTTGAATAACAAGGCCCTGTACACTCCGCCACCCACTGAAGGCTCACAGCTCGCCGCCTCCAGCTGGCTCTCTCCCACAATGCAATGCTCTCCAAACAGTCCCAGCACCAGCACCACAGACACAGGCGAAACAGGGACTGTAGCGCTGATGATGCTTCCACCTGCGCGCCTCATTGGTTGGTGGATTTTATTTTATTATGACATCACGCATCAAACAATATGCTAACAGCTAACAGCTAACCTGAGCAGAACTCAGCGCGGCGGCGTCTCCAAGAAACAGCATGAAAAATGATCATCATCGTCCCTGCACGTTACAGCACCTCGTTAACCTTTCTAATAAGGACAGCAGACACCGACTTCCTGTCCAGGCCCCTGACTTCCTGTCCAGGCCCCTGACTTCCTGTCTGATCAAATACACACTGCATGATAATGAGGGAGCCCACAGGGACAATATACTACTGTTGTATATACCACAGAGCAGAGGTGTCAAATATAAGGCCCGGGGACCATTATCGGCCTGGCAAAGAATCCATTCTGGCCCCGTCTTTAAAGTGAAGAAGAGAATAAATTTAGACGGTAAAATAATGACCTCCAATCCACGCCACACCCAATAATCATGGACGGGGTAAATAGATACAGAAATAGATGCACAGTAAAGCAGAAATCGGTCCACTAAAGATCAAAGTGTGTTAGAGCGCAAACATCTCAGTTTACACAAAGTTACGTTTATTGTGATGGTTACTGTTTGGAAAAAGCCACGATTAAGTGTTTAATCACAAACATGTTTCCTCCTCCTGCAGCAAAGAGGCCAGACTGATGAAGATCAGCCACCCTCCTCACATCAGACTCAGGGTTCAGTGCTGTGTATTGATGAGCGGCGCGCACGCACACACACACACACACACACACACACACACACACACACACACACACACACACACACACACACACACACTTGCAGGTAATTGCTGTATTCTTGCAGCATTAGGAGACGAGTGTCTTCAAAGTGAGCGCTCCTCACAGCAGGAGGACCTATTAAAGGAGTAACGTGAAAGAGGAGGACAGGTGAAGGTGCGACACAGACAAACTCTTCGAGGATGTTTCAGCCACATCACTCCCAGAGTACCTGCGAGACACCAGGCTGCTCCGTCACACTGAGGATGAAGCTTCCACGTTGTTTCTAATGAATAAAGTTCCAGTTTGGTTTAAGGTCTCTGCTGAAGTCTGAGGACGCGAGCGTGTTAGCTTAGCATGGCCGGAACAAAAAGCTGAATGTTGCCGACTTCCACCTGAAGTTTCTACACGTCCTCGTCTTCAGCAGCTCTCAAAACTACACAATCATCTTCAGGTGGAAGAAGGCGTTATTTGGTCTTTCAGGTGGGCGTAGCTCAAAGTGATGTCACAACAACTGCACAGGTGTGAGAGGATCATGTGACTGCAGCACTGGCTTCAAACACACCAATCATAGCAAGCCTCTAAAACATCCTGTTACCTCGTTAGGACGGCCCACCTGTGGAAGGCTTCCTGTTTCCTATCACTTTATTCAGCAGCAGACGGCGCCGGCGCGCCGCCATCACACGAGGTGACGCAGGAGAAGCTTCAGCGAGATGTTTCAGCGCAGCACATTATCTGGTGTGACCTCCTGAACCCGCTGCAGGGATTAACAGCAGTGAACACAACAGGAGCTTTTCTCTCTGATCACCATCTGCTCTGTCCACACATGCATGTTTCAGATAATCCGCACGCCTTCAAAGGAAACCTACACATCATCTCCACAAACGCAGCGCCCGGCGGGCGTGACGCCGCTCTTACCGTCGTCCTCTTTGCTGTGGGCGTTCTGCGGACTGTGGCGCATCCTCTCTCCGTGGCTCGATGGGCTCAGGTCTGACGCTGCTCCCAGATCGGCTGCTAGCCACGTGGGCTCGCTCATCTCGGCCTCCTCGCTGCTCACTGAACTGTCATCCTGAGAAACACAGACACAGCACGGTCACACATCCAGCCTCAGCCAATCGCGTTCGCAAACCAAGCACAGCTACATGTAGTGATGCGTGCCCCGCTGCAAACGAGGCTTTGGTGTAAAGTACTGCTGACATTTACAGAGACGGGAATATTTAAGAATACACAGGAAATCAGCAGCATCAGCGGCGCCGATGCATCGGTGCATCAGCCTGACGAGAAAAACACACTGAAGCTACAAAAAATAAACATCTGGAATAATAAAATCTGAAGTAATCCAACTGTGGGAACGACCAAAATCGAAAGAAGCAAAAACTAAACTTCTACCTAGGACTCGGCGATATGACCCCAAATTCATATCTCGATATTCTTTAGCTGGATGGCGATATATACGATATACATCTCGATATTTTTTTAAGCCATAAAGAACAAACAGAGAGTTCTTAGTCAAAGCTGCGTCCCAGATGTCACACGGGCACTTTTATTAACATACAGATGCACATGAAAAAATTACTCAAAAATAAATTATGAGCATTTATTAAATAATAATGCTCCATAAATAAAAGAAAACAATGTTGTTTTTGTGCATAACAAAGAGCTCACAACTGTGCAGTCAAAATGTAAACTAACAGACGCTGAGCGTAATAACAAAGATTTCACAGCAGCTCTGTTCACAACTTCTACTGCGCGACCGACAGCCTGGAGTTTGAAATCCTCTTCTAATCCTAATCTAACGTGTCTCTTACAGGTGCCATTTATGGTCCTTATACACACACAGTACTGTAATATTACGTCGAAGCACAGTATGTATCACTCCGCGAGGCTCCTCGGTAGCTGTAATGCTCCGACAATCCATCAAGCGGTGCAGCTCCATCGCTTACCAAAGTCGTACTAAAACATTTTTTGACAGATTGCTGAGCGCCGTGTACCACCTAAAATCGGTTCATGGTCTGGGTCTGGGCTGCATGGCGTTAGTGTGGTTGGCTCGTTAGCGTGATTAGCTCGTTAGCGCGGTTAGCTCGTTAACACGTTGATGCCGTCCAGCCCCACGCACGGGCCGATGCGCAGTAACTCGTTAACGGAGATTTGCCGTGTCCATCTTGTCGCTGCCTGCAGGTGAAGCGATGGGGGAGGAGGGGGAGTTGTGTTCGGTGAAGGAGAGGCGAGGCCGAGTAACGTTGCGTAAAGACAAAAGTGGACGAAAGAGAGGCAAACTTGTGGTTCCACAACTCTAATTATAACGTAACATAGACTATATCGATATAAAGGATATTGTCACATCTCATATCTCGTATAAAATTATATTGATATTTTTTAAAAACTCGATATATCGCCCAGCCCTAATTCTACCCGTGTGTTCTGGCTCTCTCCCAAAGCAGCTTTGCATGAGTCACAGTTTGAAATAATCCTTCTTTAACTCACACTGAGCCCCCCTGCAGCTGCTCACTTCATCCTCTGTCTGAAACAAGCTGATTTAGCTCCTCCTCCTCCAAGAAAACTTTCTCCCCATTGGCTGCCCCTCACAAAGCGAGTTTATGCGAGCATCCAGCCCTGAGGCAGGTGATCCATGACGGGAGATCAGGAGGAGTTTAAGTTAAAGTGTTGCTTTAAGAAGAACTGTTCCATAAAGTTTGTCTGCAAACTTAAAGCAGACGATTGGTTCAAGCTTCATGACGAACGAGCTCTGAGTAAATGACACGCGTCACTTTGTGTTTCCCTTTTACTTTAAATTGACACATCATCAGAGAAACTGAATCTGAGATCCAGGAACAAGCAGGCAGGTTTCGGTCCATCTCCACATCAACAAATATTCTTGGCGTCTTCTGTAACGGATGAAAGATGGAAATAGACGAGGATCACACACGTTCCCTCTCAGCCGATGATGCATCGTTAGTGACACAAACCAATCTAAAGATTTATTAGAGAAAAACAAGAAACAGCCCCCAAGCAGGACGTGTGTCACGAGTCACGTCTGTGATCTCCACAAGCACACACACCTCGCCAATGAGCTGCTCCGCCTCCCTGCTGATAACCCACAGCACTCTGCATGCCTGTTTAAAGTCACCTGGATGAATCAAACTGTGTTTACCTGCCGTTTGAAACCGTTTTTAATCTCTTTATTTGCCTCTTTGTCGATGTGGGCATCCGTGGGATCCACCATGACGCCCGCTCCCGCGGTTTAACCCAAACATCAGAGCAAACAGCGAGCAGGAGGCGAGAGCGAGACACCAAATCAAACAACACGAGCAGCACCTGCAGGCCTCGCCAGCAGCACCAGCGGCATGCCGACGTTTCTCTGAGCTGTTTTTCCTCCACCTCAAATACTCAAATACACCTCGGCTCAGGCGGAGAACGCTGGGAAACACAGCAGATCTCATTAAACTATTATTAATATTACAATCCTGCTTATTCTGATTTTTTAAAATGGTCACAGACCGTGTCTTTGGACATCAAGCCTTTAAGACCTACCAAAGTCCGCCAGAGCTTATCTTTGTATTTTTACAGGCTGTAGTGCCGTTTTTCAGAGCATTTCAAGTTGCTATACATCAATACAACCATTACATCCCAGATGTTAATAATATGTCTGCATTAGGTCCATAGTAACTCCGTAAATTGCAAAAAAGCGGAATAAACTTCTAAAAACACCAGCATATCTCTGTAGGAAAACACTAAATTTCCCGTGAAAATGACGTCACTTCCGGTTTCGGGCAGGTAACGGCGGACGTGCGATAGTTCGCGCTGACGTCTGTTCCAATGTAGGAAGTGTTACGAACAGCTGATCAGATCAGCAAACATGTTTCTGGAATATTATGTTTTTGTTGCTGCAAGTGCTTTTTATGCAGTTTTTGCAAAGCTACATGTGGAAGGAAACGGTGACCGAGGACAAGCTGATGGCATCAGATGTAAGTACAACTCCTCCGGTTTCATATGCAAAAATTATTGCGCTAGCTCACGTGGTTGCAGAGCTGCCGGGATTTAAAAATACTTAGAGCGCGCCCGCTCCGACCTGTCATAAAGGGTTAAAGTGATGTTGTTTAAAATTGGTCTCCACTCGACTTTTCCCACAAAAAACAACAGTCACAGATCAAAATAATCCTTCTTTATCTTATCCTTGGGCTTGGCGCAGACCCTCAGCTCCTCCTCCCCCCCTTCACCCATGACCACGAGCTGTGGGGCTGAAAGGATGAGATCGCGTATACGAGGAGCACAAACGAGCTTCCTCTGAGAGCGTCCGGGTCGGCCTTCAAGCTCGGCCGCTCAGGAGGAGCTCACCCACACTGAAGGGAGGCAGCTGAGATGTTTCCACGCTGATAGCTCCCAGGTGAGGTGTTTCTGGGAGGTTCTTGGAAGGAGACCAGAAGCAGAGCCAGGGGCTGCTTCCAGAAGAGCTGGAAGATGGAGACTCCTGCCCTAACGTGCTGTTAGACAGCGGACAGGTGGAAGCATGAGCTACCAGGTTATGACCACCTCGCTGGGTGGTGACGCTGAGGCGTTTCTACCCACGCTTACAAATGCTTTCACGCTCCGAGCCCGACATGAAAGTCAGATTTATTGGGATCCAAACAGCGAGCGTGTGCCCACACAGTGCCACGTTAT
This sequence comes from Rhamphochromis longiceps, assembly GCF_057381845.1. Classification (NCBI taxonomy): domain Eukaryota; kingdom Metazoa; phylum Chordata; class Actinopteri; order Cichliformes; family Cichlidae; genus Rhamphochromis; species Rhamphochromis longiceps. The sequence continues at coordinate 38,238,691 of NC_140576.1, read as the reverse complement.
GTGAGGCGGTTCGAGTCTCGTTATATTTTAATGAGATGATTATTAGCTTTGCCTGTCAGCAGCGAAGCTACTCCTGACTGTGTCCCAGCCATCAAACACACGTGCAAAGCTGGAATCAGCATCCCGGCGTTTTCCATAATTAGATCTCAGGCACTACGACCGCCTTTGCTTGTTACGGACATATTCAAGGAGACGACAGACAACGAGCCAAGAAGGTTGATGTTCTACAAACTGAGGCGAGGAGCAGAGACCTCAGAAACATCGCAGTGACATCAAAACTCGGAGCAGGAACACGATGCATAAAATGTTGAGCTAATAACGAGACAGCAGAACACGAATGACGTAAAGCCAACAACACAGATGCAAACGCACAAACACACGGGTTATTCCTGCGTGCTGCTAAAACATAGATGCATTCATATAAATGTAGTTCTGTCTGTGCATTGATTCACGTGACGCGGTTAGCATTGACTGCTCTAAAGTGTTCCCACAGAAGGCAGGTCGAGGTGCAGGCAGAGTTTAAACTGAGATGTTTAGATCTAAGGAATCAATCTCAGCTGCTTCGCACAGAAAATGAAAAAGCTTTCACGCACTCAGGATGAATGAAGCAAAAAGGGCTTCAATAAATATTAGTGGGCTTGTATTTAATATTCACCTGAGTGGAAATGAAACTTTAAGAGGTCACGGTGCTCTCCTCACTCACAGAGCCGCTGTTGATAAGATGATGAGGGCCAAGAAGCAGCGGTGAGCGTGTATCTGGGCTTTTGGAGCTAAATCAGAGCATTAGAGGAAATAAAGCTGATGCACTTTGTGCTGCGGCTGCATAATGAAATAAAACGGTGAAACACTGCAGGGGAATCCAGGGTTTCCATTTAAAGATGCAGTCTGTGCGACCGCTGCAGCTCCTGCATGAGTCTGTGTGGCAGCACCGACCCACATCTGTCTGTTAACGACAGCTCTCGGAGGAGGAGTTTCCCCGGGCTCGTCGTGCTGGATTAGCATCCTCACCGCAGACGCCATGACTGCACACGCTCACTGGAAGCAGCCCAGCTACACAGGGGGAAGTCCCTGCACGCCACTGACACACATACAAGAAGGCTCGCTCTGCTGATGTCACTGAGCTCTCAGGTGACTGACAGTTCAGCTCCTCCCACAGGACCTTTATACACGTCCAGCTTTCCTCAGGATCTGGGCGATGTGCACAGACAGGAAGTTGTGTCTCTGACTCTCTGTGTGTCATCAAGCAGCAAAAGAATGAAGCCAGTATAAAAGCACCCAAACCTACAGTTCCTCTGACAGCCAGCAGAGGCAGCACTGAGTCAGTCCCATGTTCAATGTTTACAGTACAAACTGTTTCTATAGATCATTTCCTGCCTTCACCTGTACGAGAGCAGAATGCTAACATAACTCACCTGCTGACAAGATAAGGGGCGTGGCCCCCTGTGGTGACACAGGTAGCTGCTAGGCTAAGCTGGACCTGTGAACCGCGTTTGTGCTGTTGAAGCTTTTTGGAGCATTTTAATTAAAGATGGAACAATCACAGTGCGGCGTCTTTGAAAGGTTAAAGGTCGCTCCAGATTTCTCCTCCCGTCAGCAAATCCAACAAAATCATGGAAGTAAAAATCCGTGTCCTGTGTGAGGGCTACAACTCCTGCCTTTGGCTGAAGGTCGTGATCCTGCATCTATGACGTCAGCAGCCTAACGCTAACGTGGATTTGTGTAGTTTTTGTTGTTGTTGCTCACACTGGAAATCACTATTAACAGTACAAGTTTGTATCTAACTCGAACTGCTTCTTCTCCTTGTGTGTGTGTTGTTTATTAATGTTCTCAGTAATGAGACGTCCTCATTTCCATACAAATGAACTCGAGCGCTCCTGCCTGATAGATACACTGAAACAGGGTTTGGAGCCATCGCACAAACTCAATAACACACTTTAACCTCTGTGTCCATGCTCAGACCGACATCTGCCTTTCCTTCTGTCTGCTTTTTAACAAATCTGTCATATTTACTATGTTAACATTAAACAGATCAGACGTTTATGATCCGAGTGCCTCAATGCTAACGTCACCACCCACTGGCTCCCAGCAAAACACCGACTCACACACAGTCCAACACTCCACACAAGCTAACAGCTAAAGAGGCTTTACACAGGGTTGAGACAGAGAGCACAGTACAGTTAGCCAGCTAGCTGGCAAGTTAGGCAGGTAGCAATTTGTCTACATTAGCATAGAAGCTAGCTAAAATTAGCCACTGGAGACCTGACTCACGGAGGGCCACTCCATTCACTGTTATAAGCTAATTTTAGCTAATAGCAGCAAGCACTGTAGCACTGTTTTCTTACACAGATAAAAAGACACTAAAGTCAAATTTGGTCAAAGACTTTTTTCCACCACATCATATCACTTCATTTCATATGCTAGCCTTAGCCTGCTCATTAACGCTACAGCAGGTAAGCTAACACAAGTAGCTAACTTTAGCTGTTTGACCCGCAAGAATAACTGCGTCAGTCTCATTAAGACCTTCAAATTATAGAGAATTGATGGTTTTCAGGATCAGATCCGACCCTTAACTCTCTGTTTTAGGGCTAGCTGGTTAATGACCAACATGGATGAGCTACAAACCATCCCACACAGAATAAAGTAATCCAATGATTCTCCATCACTACGAGAGACGTTGAACAAAAAATGTTCAGAAAAACCAAACTGAGCCCAGACTCAACATGGCGATGATGACGAGGAGGACTGAAGATTATGAGAGGTGTAAAAACAGTATAGTGCACCTCAGATGAATAATTAACAGCCTCCTTCCTCTATTGTCTATTTTTAACAGGAAAGGAGAAGAGTGAGAGAAGCAGCGAGAACCTTAACTTCCACCAAAGAACAACGGAGGCGGCTTAGAGAAACTGAGGAAGAGGAGGAGGAAGCATGATTGCTCCACAGCAGTCAAGCACACCTGTGGTTTAAAGTAAGGATGCAAACTAAAAACTGACCAACACGTCCCATCAGAAACACCTCCGTGGGTCGTTACAGATGGCAGGAAACGAGAGATTAACTCCGAGTAACGGAAGACGAAGAGGAGGAGAAAGTGGAGAGGAAGGAGGTGAGCTTTGGAGAACGAATTGGACAGAGGAGATTAAAATGAGACGTTTCGGAGACGAGAGCAGCTGAAGCTGTGAAGGATGTGAGGATGAGGAGGGTGAGAGGAGCATGTGAAGGTTTGAAAGAAGAGGGAGCAGTGGGTGGTGAGGAGGAGCAAATGAGGAAGATGTGGTGTAAATCGTTCTTTCTGAGGCTCCGGGTTTCTCGACCCACAGCCCTTCCTTGTCCCTGCAGAGATCAGTTAGTGGAAAATAAATTACTGCATCCTGAAATATTTCCTCCTGTAAACCAAGCCGAGCGTCCAGCTGTCGCCCAGCAACCGCGCTGCTTCTCATCTGTTTCTGTCCGTGTGCTCGTCCCAACAATGCTAACCACGTCTTTGTGTCTGCACGAAGGGAACAGTGACGGCAGCACACGACACGACCTCTGCAGAGCGCAGCAGGTCAGCCAGTCAGCCTCGATTTTACACCAAACCAGCATCTAAGACCCATTTGAAACACATTCTTCACTCTTCCCATATCCTGAAGCTGAGAGGCCTTCTTCTTCATCGTTAGCGCTGCCACAGCAACCATCAGGATGTTCTGCTGTTCGTGGAAAAAGCAGGAAACTGCTGAGACTTTGTTGACAGCTGACCTGTCACCTGTTCAGGTCACCTGCTGCACTTTGTGTTCGTGCTGATGGTTTCAGGTTTGACGGTTAGACCAACGTTAGCCTGAGTATGGAGAAGGCCCTGTAACAGCGTCTCTTCCTGTTCTTCTTCTTCTGTGGTATTTGTGACTACTTGAATTGACTTTATTATTGACTTCTCTGTTTGTTCCAGCATTACAGACCAACAAATGATCTCACTATTCCCATTCCTCCACCTCAGAGGAAGCAAACATTCCTCACACTCCTCGGTAACGGGACTGCAGGTGTCTGAACTACAACTTCCAGAAGAAAAACTACAAAATCTCACTTGACCGCCACGATGTTCCAGCAGGTGACGTGATGGAGCCCGTGTTATAAACTGGATCTCTGTGTTTCCCTTCAGGGTCCTGAGTCTCTTTTGTCCACTTCCTCCCTGAACTCTGGAAACCATCACTGACAGCAGCCTGCTTCACTGTGGGAGTAAAATTAGAAACCAGAGCTGCACCAGCCACACATTACTGTGTGTGTGTAGAAGTGCTCAGATGGCTGGTTTTCGTGTGTGTGTTTCCAGAGCAGAGCAGCCGGATCTGCTCCGAAGCCTTTGCTAAGCTAATCGAGTTAGCCACCGGACAAACGGAAGAAAAGGCCTCGTCCTGTCGGAGCTCATCTCCTCTGTTCCCAGCACATCCCTGCTTTCAGGAATCTCTGTCTTCCCAAACATTTGGCCCTTTCAGACAGACACGAAGACGGATGCAGGTTTTATTTAGAAACCTAACGAGAATCAGCACAGATGTTTGTTACTGCCACACTCTCTGGCTGTGCTCAGGTTTCATGTACCAAATGATCATTAGCCAGTCAGCAACAAACAGCAGAAAGAGAGCGCGGAACGACGATGTAAGTTACATTTATATTACATATAAATAAGTAATTGTAGTTTATGATGATTGTAGGTGGAAAAACTGCAAGGTTTGGATGTGACGATCTGATTGGACAGTTAAGGTTAAAGACGACGGCTGGTCTGGGGTCAGGGTTAGGGTGCTGCTGCACCAGGAGAGCACCAAGCTGTTCCAAAAACACCACTATGTGCATTAAAGGTGTTTAAACAGAAGTGTTGTAGCTCCAGCTCCACCGGATAATGACTGTGCTGTGGCCATGATGACCTCATCAAACGCCTCGCCGCTCACTTGCCGAGGACACGTAGAGAAGACGTACTCGTAACCTGACCCTCCACGTTAGACCTGACGGTCTTTCACCTGGATGTCACCTGCGGCAGGAACCTCTTGACAGGCGGAGCTGCTGAAGCCGGCTGCCAGCATCCATCACCCACTCACACCCAACGGCCGAGCGTACGGGGAACAGCAGGGCGCATCGTAAATCGGCCGCCGTGGGAATGTTTATACTACAGTTCAACAATCGAATAATAAACCTGGTGATTTCATAAAGGCTCGTTTCATTAACTGACATTAACCTGAGACTGTAAACTGAGCTTAGACAAACACCTGATTATCCTAAATTAGAGATTAATGTCTCAGTGTGTACTCTGACAAACTGATAAGGTCTGTGGAGGCCCTGAGGCACACGCGTGTCTCATCAGTCACACGGTTCCTGATCAGCAGCCGCCGCCAAACGTGTCCGGCTCACTTCATACAGCACGTTTCACGGTTAAGGAAACAGAAGGAGCTTCCTGCATCACAGACGGTGTTCATCCGACACAGGCTCACTGACAGCCAACCACAAAACAAAGAAATCGGAGCGACCAGAGAGCAGGGTGCACAGTGGGTGTGGCCACCTGAACTACCAATGGGAGTGAAGGTTACCTGACCCGTGATACAGGAGTAAACAAAGGATTAAACATGTGGTGACGCTGTGCCTATGATTACTCTGCTGTTAATCAGTCACACTTTTCACTGATTGGCTGTAAACAGAAGGTTTGAACAGCAGGTGGGCGTGGCTTCTGTCCCTGACTCGGTAAATCTGCTTTTATTAACCAATCAAAGCAGTTTGTTACTACGAGCTACATTCACAGGCACAAGCCGACCTGATCAGGTCTATGTGACATCACAGAGATCCACGAGCTGAAAAAACGGATAATCTGAGTGTTGAGGGACTCACACCGTCCGTGTTAACACGAACACACTCCACTGCAACAGACACGTGACAAGAACATGTGGATAACAAGTGCACATCTGTTTTTAATGAAAACTGAATCATTCAAATGTTCCCCACACATTTGCGGCGCCGTGCTCCTGTTAAGGATCCACGCCTGCCCCGAGGCCTGACACAGGCGGCTCAAACACACTTAATTAAAAGAAGCATGTCTTCAGATGGAGGACTTGAGCTTATTAATTCAGGTAGTGGGCAGCTTATGTAACACAAAGTCAGGACGATAAGCCGTCCGTCTGGCTGCGCCAACATCGCGAGGGGGCAGCCGTCAAAGTTCCCTGAACCGTCTTTCATGGAGCTTCACTATGAGGAAGACAGAGAACAGGAGCGTTTGTGATGAAGCGGCGGATCGTGTCCTGTCTGACGCTGGAAACACAGACAGGAAGTGATGGAGAATTACTGTGAGCCGCTGACCCGGCTCATGACCCGAGGGGACCAGGGTCACTTTAAGAAACCACACCTACCTGAGAGCCAATCACCAAACATCCTTCATCTTTTTATTATTCATGTGGATGAAAACGTCTCTCGTACTGAATTCATTTCAGTCGTTTCGTAACATCAAGGAAAAAAAGTTTGTTCTCCAAATAAAATAATTGCTTTGCATGTAATCAGATTACATAATTAAACAGTATCATCCCTGGATGCTCTCAAACAATTGCAGTAAGAAACCGTTATCCTTAACCTCGAAGGAGAGGTCAGAAGTCAAATGGCTTCTTGTCAGTTTTCCACCAGTAAATGACGATGTTGACCTCGGTGGATGGAAGTTCGATCGGGATCGGGTCGTGAAGAGCTCCGCCTCACCTCGGCTGCTGAGCTCTGGACCGTGCAAGAAGGCGGAGCTTCGGGTTTGGTGCACAGTGAGATTCTAGGATTTTGATTGGATGTTACTGGGCACGCCCTCGTCCAAACTCCTGGAAGCAAAATGTGTGGATGTGGAGTCGAAACAGTTCTAAAGCTACTGTGATGATTATTAACGATGTTAAATCTGTCAAACACAAAAAGAGCTGCTGCACATTTTATTTTGAAAGGAGACACGGCTTGTTCCTGTCAGTGCACATCATATTTGGTACACAAACTGCGCCTCTCTCCTGGTGGAGCGGCCGACATGAATTTCATTAAGAAAATCAATTAAGGTGGACGTCTCTCGCCTCACACGGAGGGGCGGAGGAGGGCGGTGCGCCTCGTTCTTTGTTCTCTTTGTTTTAGAGGCCGCGGTGCTGCAGAGCCGGACCTTCAAGCCCCCCATGTATCTCCCCCTATTGCTGCCTCCCTCCCCCCATCCCTTTACCCATCTCCTCCTGCTGCCCCATCCTGCCAGCTCCTCCTCCATCAACTCTCCATTACCACCTCCCCCACCTCCACAGATTTCACGTTTTCATCCTGCCCCCACCTCCTCCCCCTCACTGTCATGTCTGTGGTTTCCACAGAAACTGATGTCTGTTCTAATGATGCTGATTTGATAAAATTCTGATTCCATAAATTTAAGAAACGAGCCTGAAACTACTGGTCATCATCTACTCCCTTCATCATCACCATCACCACTTTTTTTTTTTTTTTTTTTTTGGCCTGTCCCGTTTGGCTCTTTTGCATCAGAATTGTTGTCTAAAGGCAAAGAAAGATGCCCAACGGATTTACTTTACCAAACTGACCATCCCAGCCTTGCCGTAATGGTCCATTTGATTCACCTTTTATTGTTTATTTTATTTTCACTTACTGAATACGGGACAGACTTGACTGGGGGAAAGAAGGGGAGAAAGAAAGAGGGAAAGAGAAACAGCTGAGAAGAGGGACGGGGGAGAAGGGCAAAAGACAAAAACCAACAGAACGGGCAGAGAAAAAAAAATGCATCTATCAATCACCTGGATCACCTGCTGAGAAAGAAAAAAGAAAGCAAGCAGAAGAGAACAAGAGTAATAGAATAAACAACATCACAATGACATATGGGAATATGACAGTAAATACTAAATGTTAAACATTATTGTGCAGCACATAAGATCAACAGAACACAGTGTGCTTTGAGGTAGGAGCCAAAAAGGGTGTAGTTTGTGGGTGTGATCACCCGTGTGTACACCTGTGAGCATGGACGCGCTTGTTTTTAAAAGGTTCCTTCACGTAATAATCTGCTAGAGGGTGTGGGGGGGCCACAGCCCCGTCCTCCAGGGCATGAAGCAGGTGTGGAGGAGATCAAAACTCCAGACATCCAGAGGCCCCCAGAACACAAGAGACCAAGGAAGACCAACAGAGGGGCAGCCGCGCCACTGTCCCAGAAAGAGCTGAGGAGAGTCCCAGATGAGGGCTCACTCAGCAGCCGCGGAGCAGAAGCCAGGGGGAGTTGCAGTGACGCGCCCGTGAGCTCTGCCGGCAGCCAGCTGCGCCTGAGTGCATCACCACCACCACTACAGGGATCTTCACTCTGCAGCTCGTGCTGACATTTTACTTTATGAGCATGTGTTGGTGAACCGAGTGGTTACACCACCACCTCAGTTTGGTTTTTAACGTTACTGTTCATTAACAGAAACATCGAAACGTGCTGAACTTTTAAACACGTGCCAGTTTATCTACGAGTGATGGAGCAGCTGTATTTTCCCTGGTTGTCTCCTCCAGCGTGAACAGGAAGTGGCTCACTGTGGGCGAGGACAAAGAAAGAGCGTGTCTGTTGTAACACCAGAAGCTTTGATTTTAGTCTTACTTCCTCATCGTTGTGAAATATACAAAATATTCCACATCTACTAACCAGATATTTGCTCAGAAGTTGATTGCTGGAGTCACCAGTTTGTCTAGATTTGGGTTTTAATGATGTGAACATGCTGTAATCCATTTCTGACACAAAGGAAAAAAATAGAATCATTTAAAAACAAATCCTTTCATTTAGTAGCTACAACCGCTCCACTCTGGACACGGCAGATTCAACTGTCCTCATCAATCCCAACGGATGGGTGGATGATAGATGGATCTATGGGTGGAGGATTGGATTGATGGACGGATGAGCGGTCCATCCATATGAGTGGATGGACCACGACGGTCATGACGAAAACACGCAGCTTCAGACGCCACGACCCAGCAGGTGACGTCATGATGGCCGCGTCCTTCAGGAGGGACGTCTCAGCTTTGGCAGAGGTGTGCATGTGCCCAGCAGAGAGCCGTAACACATTAAACCCGTCGGTTTTAGTCAGAACAGCAGGAGAACATCCCGCCTGCAGCAGGATAAATGAAACCCACTCAGACACAAAGAGCTCGGCTCCGTTTGTGTGCTGAAAGCTGCTTTCAGTGAGTCATCGTCTCGATTGAGCGGTCGCGGTGAAAATCAGTGCACTGAAGAGGCCGCGGTGCCGAAGGTGCACGGCAGCGTCACCGTAATCACCGCACACATCTCACCGCCTCCTGGGACCGAGCAAAGGATGCAACGCCTAACCACCAAAGAGGAGCATACAGGAAGTGACGGGAGCCACGTTTAAACGTCGGCTGGACGGACACGTGGCGGAAAAACCGACCGATGCTCAGCATCCAGTCCAGCAGCATCCCAAGATCGATGACGGCCGGAGGGAAGAGGATCACCTCTGAACAGAGGGAGAGGGGAAGATACTGATAAGAAGCAACACACACACGCACACAAGCAGGGTGCAGGCCGGCTGCTCCACTGCAGAATATTGATCGCTCAGAAAACCAGCCTTGAGGAGGAGGTGTGTGTGTGTGTGTGTGTGTGTGTGTGTGTGTGTGTGTGTGTGTGTGTGTGTTCATGAACATGTACACACTGTAATGAAGCAGAGGTAGCACAGAGGCAGTGCATGTCTGTCTGCTTCCTGTCTGTCAGCTTATAAAACCCTCACACACGCCGGGATAATCGATGAGCAGCTGCTGACCTTCGCTGAGTTCGGGAGGAGTCTGCCGTTATTCTACTGAGCCGAAGGTAAAAAACTAGCCATGAAAACTCGCTCCAGCTTCTCAGATAAAAACAT
>NC_140576.1:38176346-38221346 GCF_057381845.1 Rhamphochromis longiceps | reverse complement strand
GACTCCAGAAATAGACCCAGCCCAGCCAGAAGGGAGAGGAAGAGGATGAAGAGGAAAAGGGGATTAGGCTGCCCCCCCCCACCCGGCCCTCCTGCTGTGCTCATGGCCAGGTCAAAGGAAAAGTGCAGTTATTTTGGATCTAATCAGGCCTTCACACAAGGACTTATCCTGGGAAGGCTCCTCCCGTCCTCCTGTCCCCTAGCAGAAAATGGACAAGACGAGGAGGAGGAGCCAAGGACAGCCCCGCCCCGCGGCACACACTTACATCTTCCTGTCAAATAGGATGACAATAGATTTCTGTTATTGCTTGTTTAGCGTCTGGACTTGTGAGGGTGTGATGCGTTTCCTGTGTTTGTGTGGATTCAGACTCCTGCAGCGATTCATCAGGTCTGCCTTCACGGCGAGGGCGGGACGTTTGATTTTACAGGAACACCCTGAAACGTACACGCCGCTGCGTCACGGCCACGTGCATTTATGAGCCTGTGTCAGCACAGCTGGACTCCGGTTGTCATGGAGACCCATCACATACCTGAAAGCTCACGCTCACCAGGCCCGGGTCAGATCCCGCCTCTACTTTATTTTCATTTATATAGACCTCGGTCTGCTCTGATTGGCTAAAGACAATAGTTTGGGATGTTACCGTCTTCGGTATCCCCGCCCATCCCAAACATTGGGAAAAGGAGCGCTGCGGCCTGCAGGAGTTACGACTCTGCTTCGGTGTTTTCTCCGTGCCGTCCTCCTCCAGGAATCTTTGTCATCTCATCATTTCCAGGTTAAAAAAAGCTTTTAAAAATATAGGCCCGTCCAGCGCCATCGTGGCGTCCTGCCATCATTTCTCCCTGCACAGGTGCTCACGCCTGCAGAATAAATCAACTAATCATTAATAACGGGTCTATCATAGCTCGTGGCTGTCATGTGTTTTACTCTTGCTGTAGACACAACAGCTACGCTGTGACATCACCATGGATTCAGACGGCTGTCGGTCAGTCCAACAGCTGATCGTGACGCTACCAGCTGATTCCATCTGAATGGTGTTTCTGAGCTGCAGCATCAAAGAAGAAGGACTCCCATCTTCTAATCTCCCATCAGCATCTATGTGATCCGTCCTTGTGACCGTGACACGTGCCGATTCGCTCTGACCGACATGTCATCAGGAACACGATGAGCCGACAAGGAGCGTGGAGTCCACTCGAGGCCGGAGGCAGAGTTTAAAGAGCCCGTCCTTCAGCTGGAGGAGCCTCGCTCTCAGAGAGCCTTCCACCCTGCTGCTGAAGGGCTCTCGAGCAAGGCGGCGAACTCTTATCAGCTCGAGGGCTGCGGCTCTGAATCAACGATCCAGCCGTGACCTCCGACCTCTGAAGGAAAGTCTCGTCTTGTCTTTGAAAGTAGAGAAACTAGAACCCTGGAAGAAGAAGAGTGGAAACGCAGAGAGAGGCGGTCTCTGTGTGAGCAGCAGGGTGTGGCTTTATGTCTTCGTCACAGAGACACGCCCACACTGAGCATGTGAGCGTGATCACAGGTGGGGACATGCCCGTTTGGCGAGTCCCAGCGTGTTGCAGATTTAAACGTATTCAACGTTTTTTCTGTATCTGTGCGAGACGTTAGACGAAAACACCGACAGAGTACAGGTGCACAAATATTAAACACGATGCACACACATCGCAGCGAAGCAGCAGGATGTGCTCGGACCCACTCTGTCCTGAAAATGATATTCAGATTTATTTACATAGTCTCAAATCACAACGCAGCCGCCTCGAGGTGCTGCAAGCTAACGGCCGAACAGTAACCCAGAGAAAGGCGAGCGCCTGTGAGCGAGCGCGTGGCAACAGTGGGAAGGAACTCTGACCAGGAAGAAGAAGAAGCATGTCGTCAAGGGACAGAATATTTTGGACTGTCCTTCTGCTGTGAGGACAGCAGTGATGTCACCGCCGCTAATAAGATGTTAACCACACGTGTTTGAACGCAGTTTCCATGCAGCCATGTGATTGGTTAGAGCTGTGCAGGTGCATGTTTCACCTGTGCGCTCGGATGCTTTCAAGCTATTATAAAACATCAGTGAAATATTTGCACAGCAACATCAAACTGTGTGCGTGACGAGGATCAGCACGGTCAAAGCATAGCGCAGGAACGCCTCCATGATTTAAAACCAGCCAATCACAGCCCTGCTATCAGCTAACTGTTGTGCGGCTGTGTTAGATAAGATGAAAATTTACTGCCTCGCCACTCCTTCAAACCCACGCCCTCGCATCGTGTTCGTCAGCAGAGGGTCGACGGCCATCATGTGACAAGTTGAGCTGTTTAAGATTTCTCTGCACTCATAAACGACCACAGAGCAGGACGCCGAGCTCAGCGAGCTGTGAAACACCTGCAGGCTCAAATACAACCCGATCATAAACACCAGCAGCTCTGTTGGGGGGGGGGGGCTTAGCCCCTGTGGACTCGCCCCTGCTGTAAGGTAAAGGTTATACCACGTGACACGCCTGGAAACCGTCCCACAACCTCAAACCTGCCCGTCATCATGGAAGCCAGCAGACTGAAGCCCGGTCAGTGCTCACTGTCATCGATCGATCGATCAGATAATTCATTTATTTCAACGTTTTGTAGCAAAGCAGGTGAACATGAGAGTCCGAGCTCACGAGGATTCTGAGGCTTTCATTCACGCGTGATCGACACATCGACGCTCCGCTGACACGCGTCACTCACCGTTAGTCACCGTGTGCGGGTGCTCGGTCATTCCGCTCAACCCGCACGCACGCACAGACGTAAACACACGCGCACGGGAGCGTGTGCGCGGTCACCGGCTGCACGTGCGTGGCACCGGGAATATCACCGACCCCCCCTCCCCTCCTGCCGCAGGACGCTCCGCGCAGTCCCGGGGAGCATCCCGGGTTCAGACCGCTAACCGGGACCGGAGTAATCCGCGGCTCGTAAACAAACACCTGCAGCCCGCTCACCTTCTCTCCTGCGCCCCGGGAACGTCCTCCTCCGCCGGCTCTCGGGCTTCTGTCTCCGGTTCTTCCTCCGCCTGCAGCTCTGTCACATGCACTACTGCACCGGGAGGAGTGAGAGCGCACAGCGGGATCCTCAAGACTCACCGAGGCAAGCGGAGTGGGCGGGGCCACGCGCGGTTACGTCACAGCAGAGAGCGAGGGAGAGAGACCAAATCCGTCCTAACAATGGAGATCCGTCCGCTCCTCTCTCCGTCCACCCTTTGTTTTTCTCCCCGCCGACGATCCAGAACCGGCACCGGGACTCTGAGCAGGAGGCCGGAGGTCAGGAGGAGGTCTGCGGACTCCTCCACAGCCTCAGACCGTTCAGGGCAAAACGTAATCTCTAACATGAGGACACATCTGTGTCAGGCTGAGGAAAGACTAAAATATTCACGTTAATGTCCGTGAAATAAAGAAATGCTGCGTGGAGCAGAAGACACGCAGTTTCTGTGGTCCAGTACGGAGGCCCAACAGTGACAAACTAAACTCACTGACACGCAGACGCGAATTAAGGTGACTACACGGAGGCGAACCTCCGTGTGTGTGTGTGTGTGTGTGTGTGTGTGTATATATATATATATATATATATATATATATATATATATATATATATATATATATATATATATATATATATATATATATATATATATATTTTATATATATATATTTTTAATATTTTTATTTTTTAAATTATTGCTTTATGCAGGTTTGGTCACCCACGGCTCCTCTGCTGCCAGAATCGTCTCCTCTACTTCGCAATAACCAAAAATGAGCAGCAGGAAGAAACAGGTTTTTAAAATTTAAACAATAATAATAAATAATTAAAAACACTGTTAACTGGATACAAGCCATTTATGGAGCTTAAAGGTTCTTCAGAACAGCCAAAAACATGACAACAGACATGAAATCAGCGTGTTCAGTGGACACAGTGGAACATGTTCAAGTTACTCTCCAGCTGCTCGGAGGCAGTTTTAATAATAATCTTCATATTTCTGAACAAACACAAAGCAGGAAGCTTCATCTCTGTGGCACACTGACCTTTACTCTGAAACACACACACCAACACTGTGCACACTCACAAATCAGCTGTGACAGCCACTGTGAGACAATCCTGCCACCTACAGGCAGAGGCTGGAACTGCAGCGTGATCCACACTGACAGGACACTGAGGCTTCAGCTCTACATGTATTCACTTTATTTAATTTTTTTAATATAAATATATAGATGTAATATTAGTAGGAGCGCTCCTGCTGCCCTCAGTCTTATTTTTTAAATCACAGGCTGCTCCTTTGGTCGGTCAGGAGGAAAACAAAGGACAGACTGAACTCAGTGAAAAATGAACATTTATAAAATAATTCTGACATTTTTAAATCTTAGGGCGTTATAAAAGGAAAACAATGCAAAGATAAATGTTAGCATACATAAATGTAATGAACACAACTTTAATGTAATTAATAGAAACATCAATTTAGGTCAAACTGAATCTTACACACTTTATTTTATTATTTGGGGGGGGGGGGGGGGGGCAGCTTCAGCCCTCCGTACATTTATTGTCAGGTTCACTGTCGGAGTGTCGGAGCTGCTTCGCAGAGCCTGGAAACGGTTTGTGAGGAAAGCGTTGCTGCTCTTATATAAATATATAAATAAATATAAGGATATATATGAGTGCGCTGTGCACTTACAGAGCGCCGGGGGGACTTTTTCTTGCATGTTTCCATGGCGATCGTACTTTAGTGGACAGTATACACCAGAGAGCGGGGCAGATGGTGAGAGGATAAGGCGCGATGGAGGTCAGGGGAGCCGCGAGGAAGAGGCTGAGCAGCACTTCACACGTGACCTTTGGATCAGCGTGAAACCAGCGACAGCGAGAAGCTCGCTCTGAAAGCAGCTGGGCGGTGAGACAGGAAACACGCCGTGGATGAACACTCAGACTCTCGCTGAGTTATTTAGGTTGTTCAGCTTTTTGTTTAAGCCTCCTGGAAAGAATTTATCCTGTTTTTCATTTTTGCTGTTATTCACAGTTTAATGTCATAGTTTCATATTTATGTGTTTTCTCTCTGGCTGAGTCTATTCTGTGTTTGTACATGTTGGTGAATATTAATACCTCAGCTCTGCAGGTTTTGCTGTTTCATAACTGAGAACTTCTCAAACGAACGACGTTAATCACTCGCCACGTTATAGACTGTACATAAAAGACGGATGTAGCCACTGGTTTGACGGTATTTTTGTGACTATATTGGTAACGACAGGGTGGAGCGCTGGTACCATATAATTACACAGATACCTGCTCATTAGTGCTCAAAAACGTCCAATCAAAATCCTAGACTCTCACTGTGCACCAAACTTGGAGCTCCGCCTGCTTGTTTGCTCTGTTAGCACGGTAACCTCACAGCAGCCGTGTTATGGGTCACATGATGTCATTAAAAAGGCTCCAACAGCACAAACATGGTGCAGACGTCCAGGTTAGCCTAGCAGCTACAGCCACCTGTCAGTCACAGAGGCCACGCCCCTAATACCTTAACCAGATGAGTTCCTGTACAGATGTTGAGGTGAAACTACAAACAGAGACAAACTGCATGACGGGGTGTGAAATATCAAATACATCCATTTATGATTAAACATCATTTTTTCTATGAAATAAGCTGAAAAATGACCGACTGAACAAACTGTTGCGACGGCAGACGGCGAGCGCCTGAGCCTGGTCAGCACACAGCGGCGGTGTTCATCATTAGACCCGCCCTTACAAACGTGCACACAGCGTCTCAGACTCTACGCTCGATCACTGTAATAACACCGTTACTAAGAACAACAATGAAACAATGGCTTCAGTCCTCGTCCTCTCCAGGCCGGATGACACGAACGGCCTGATGTTGCTTCGTTACACCTGTCATAGGGGGGCGGGGCCTTAGGGATGGCGCAGCGGCTGATATCTCACCTGCGTTACACATTTATGCGACACGACTGGATAAAATCATTTCTGGTCAGTTTCTAACCAGCAGCTCTCGATTTTTCCTTCTGTGCTTTACAATTATGAAAGACCAACCCCCAACCTCCCCTCCACCCACACACACACACAGACACACACGCACACACACACATGCACACACGCACACACACACATGCACACACGCACACAGACACACACGCACACACATGCACATGCACACACGCACACACACATGCACATGCACACATGCACACACGCACATGCACACAGACACACACGCACACAGACACACACACACACACGCACACAGACACACACGCACACACGCACACAGACACACACACGCACACACACACACACACACACACACGCATGCACACACGCACGCACGCACACAGACACACACGCACACACGCACACAGACACACGCACACACACACACACACGCACATGCACACATGCACACACGCACATGCACACAGACACACACGCACACAGACACACACGCACACAGACACACACACACACGCACATGCACACATGCACACACGCACATGCACACAGACACACACGCACACAGACACACACGCACACACGCACACAGACACACACGCACACACGCACACAGACACACACACACGCACACACACACACACACGCACATGCACACATGCACACACGCACATGCACACAGACACACACGCACACACACACACACACACGCACATGCACACACGCACACACACATGCACATGCACACATGCACACAGACACACACGCACACACGCACACAGACACACACGCACACAGACACACACGCACACAGACACACACGCACACACGCACACACACACACACGCATGCACACACGCACGCACACATACACACACGCATGCACACACGCACGCATGCACACACACACGCACACACACACGCACGCATGCACACACACACGCACACACACACACACGCATGCACACACACACACACACACCCCTCCTCCCAAAACTAATGAAATGTCTTTCCTCCTGAGGTAGCTGAAATAATGGGTGAAGACGGGGAAAGGGGGAGACCATAAATGATAATGAAGTACCTCATTCTCCTTTTTAATTCTTTCCTCCCCCTCCAACCTCCTCCTCTCCACCCCTCCTCCATCCTACCATCTACAAATTTTCTCATTTTTATTTCCACCTCCAGAGCCACCGCCCTGCCATCCCTCCATCCTCCTCCTCACCCATTTCTACATTGTGTGCAGTCACCCCCCGCACCTCCCCCCCTCCCGCCAGGAAGCATCCTGGGTAATTTCCTCCTCTTATTGAATTGGGATGGGGGGGTGGATGGAGGAAAGATAAAGGGCTGGGCAGATGAACGGAGGCTTGGGATGAGTGCTAATGGAGCTGCTGGAGGATTCACACATCTCAAATATGCAGTCCATCCTCCTCCTCCGTCTTCTTCTTTCGTCTCTGGGGTAAAACTACAAATGCCCCCCTTCCCTCCTCACCCATCTTCCCTCACCCTCTCTCACTCACACTCATAAGAACGAGCCCAACAAAAGACTGCGACCTTCTTCTTCTATTTTTATATAAGAATGCTATTCAGCTGTTCACACACAAACGCACACACACACAGTGTGAACCTGATGCTCCCTCCTGTCCTATGTTATTTCTATAGGTGAGTGACTCATTGCTCCTCTATTCCTGTCTGTACTTCTGTTCCTCTGGGCCCAACACTATAATCACAGTCTCATCCTGCCACACACACACACACACACACACACACACACACACACACACACACACACACACACACACACTGTCTGTTAAAACTTAACTCTTTCTGCGTCGCTGTCGCTCTGAGGTTGTGTGGATGTTTGCGCTCAGCAGCATTATAACACCTTTAACAGCTGATATTATTTTATTGGCATATAAGTGAAAATAACAGGAAGTGGATTTGAATGTGTGCAGAGGTTAGTGCAGCTTTACACCAGCAGGGGGCGACACCTGATCTCTCGGTAAACCTGATGCGTTGCTGGCTTCACGTCTACACTGACACAAAGAGAAACGTGCGTGCAGCTCTGCGTGCAGGAAGCGCACCGCCTTTGAGCACCGGTCAGCTGATGTCGTCACAGAGACTTCAGCGATAAGTTGGCGCTACCACGGAGACAGTCTGGCAATCACCTGCAATCTGTTGTTCACATTAACTCCTCCCAATCATGGGTTTAAAACTGACCGGAGACGCGAAGCTGCAGGACGGCGAGTTACCTGCAGAATGACACGGGAACACGAGCAGCTGGGAACCAGGCGCTACGAGCCGCATCGAGACTGGCTGTGCCGTCACAGGTCGCTCTGAGGCTGACGGTGTTGCGCCTCCAGCTTTCTGAATCCCCCAAAAATTCAGTGCAATCGCTGCAAATTCTCCAGTTTTTCCCAGTCACGTGATCGCTTTGGAAAATATGTCCAAAAGGAGCTGCGGCCAACAGCTACGTTCAGCATCCACACAGCGGTCCCCTCCATCGGTGAAACGCTGCACACTGCCCTGTCAGGGCGGGCTTTTAGTCGGATTATATCTGCTCACACGAAGCCAACAGGAAATGCTGCACACGCTGTGGAAGCCTGAGAGCTCATTAAAAATCGTCTCCATGACCGACACGCAGGCACAGACGCTGATTATCGGCGAACAGCTTCAGATATCGGATCTGATATTGATCGCGGACCCAGATCACATCGAACTCGAACGGCCGGAGGCGCAAAACAGAAGCGGCGTGTTTTTATTGATCACAGGGCGATGCACGGCTGCAGATCGATGCGCGCCTGTTCACGCTGAAGCATTTACATTTCTTACTTTGCTCCCAAACCTCTGAAGCACGGACCAATAATTAGCCGCCGTCTGAGGGTCAAACTCACAGCGACTCCCCACAAAACCAACGAGGCCGCCGTCACATGGCAGAGTGCAGCAGAGGTCAAAGGTCAAAGGTTTGTAAAAGGAAAACATCAGAAAGGTTTTTAAAAAATTCAGCTGAAACGATGCTGAGCGTAACCAAGGCAACAAACGTGTTTGCACGAGCTCGATAATGAGACGCCACGAACCAATGAAATGGCTCGGACATCACCGGCAGACCAGAGAGAAGCGGGAGTGTGTGTGTGTGTGTGCAGGTGCGCGTGTGTGTGTGCGTGCGCATGTGTATGAGGTGCCGTAATGGACATTATTACTGAAACGCTCTCACACACACAACTGAAATTTTAGCTCTCACACACACACAACTAAAATTTTAGCTCTCACACACACAACTGAAACGCTCTCACACACACAACTGAAACGCTCTCACACACACACAACTGAAATTTTAGCTCTCACACACACTACTGAAACGCTCTCACACACACAACTGAAACGCTCTCACACACACTACTGAAACGCTCTCACACACACTACTGAAACGCTCTCACACACACTACTGAAACGCTCTCACACACACTACTGAAACGCTCTCACACACACAACTGAAACGCTCTCACACACACAACTGAAACGCTCTCACACACACTACTGAAACGCTCTCACACACACACAACTAAAATTTTAGCTCTCACACACACACAACTGAAATTTTAGCTCTCACACACACACAACTGAAATTTTAGCTCTCACACACACTACTGAAATTTTAGCTCTCACACACACTACTGAAAAACCAAGACATTTCAGTTGAACAGGAAGTTCATTCTTGACAAGGAAACTGAAGGAAAAAGTGTTAGATTTCAAACAAACCACTACACAGATGTCTACTCAGCAACCTGTTAGTTAGGGGTGGGTTTTTATAATCGATTTATTGATTAAAATCGATTCTGGCTTTGGATAACGTGAAATCGATTCATTAAAATCCTGAATCGATTTTTTAATATAAATTTATTTTGCCCGAAATGCCAGAATCTCTGGTGAAACCTCACAAAATTTAAAATTAATATTTAGGGAAATCGAATTTTTTAAGTTGCACCAAATACATTGTGTGATAGGGCATAGAAAAAAAAGATGTTCTAGGGTTTCATTTTCATCAGTACAAAAAGAACACTGATCCACCTCAAAGCCAAATCTCTTTTTTTAGAAATTCTGCCACAGTATTAGTTTTGTTTAAAGTGTGTTTCTTTAACTTTAGGTAGAATAGGCTATTTCATAAATTTTTAGTATGCTTTATCCAGTGTATATGAAATAACTAAATTAGAACCATGCCATGTCACCATTCTGTTGTAACTATGAAATATTTTGTCTTTGAAGAAACTACTAACACATTTCTTATTGCATTTTTATCAAACAGCTGACATTGCCCTAGCAATAAATTTGGGAGCACTGATGAGAAATTATTGTATATCATAAAAATTTTAATCAAATGAAGCAGAGGCAGTGGGACCAGTTCACAAAATTTGTTATATTCTCTTTGAGAACAGTTTAGACAATATTTTTCTGAAAAGTCTGTGTAACTTAGAATGACACCGTTATCATCCAACAAATCTGTTATGAATATATTTTTGTTCAAACTAGTCACTCTTGAAAATTGATTTTTGATTAAGTGTTATTACCCTATTATTCCATAAGGTTGAATTATGGGGAGAAGTTGTGGGTAAATCTCATTTTCCCAAAAATGCAACGTCTGTTTTGGAAAGTTTGATATCTTTATGGGGATTTTATTTGCCGCAAAATCACATTTCAAAATAAATTCTAATCCTGTATACTATTTTATTAAACAAGAATCATGGGATGTGGAGCTAAGTAGAGTCTGGCTGTGACAGACAAGATTTTAACCATTTAATTCTAAGGGTGCCAACCATAAATTCCAATTCTGGAGTTTTGATACCACCTTTATTGTCTCCCTTCACAAGCTGAGATCTTTCTATGTAATGGGTTTTATTCCTCCACAAAAATTCGAACACATTTATATTTATGGTTTTCATGGTATTTATCGTTTTTTTTATTTTTATATCATTTACGTGGCGCAAAAAAGGTTGGGGACTGCTGTACTAGCAGTTTGCTGAGTAGAAATCCTTGTAGTGTTTTGAAATATACCACTTTTTCCATCAGTTTCCTTGTCAGGAAACAACTTCCTGTTCAGCGGAAATGCCTCTGGTTTCAGTAGTGTGTGTGAGAGCGTTTCAGTTGTGTGTGTGAGAGCGTTTCAGTTGTGTGTGTGAGAGCGTTTCAGTAATAATGTCCCTTACGGCACCTCATACATGTGCGTGCGCGTGTGTGTGCGTGTGTGTGTGGATGTACTGGCATACCAAAGTAAATCAGCACTTGAATGTGTGTTTCTGTCTCCTCAGCTAATTAACCCGATGCTCGGCTTAATTGAAAAGGGCTCAGCCCTCGATTCCCCTTATCTAACACACACACACACACACACACACACACACACACACACACACACACACACGTGAGCTATATGACTGTCAGCGAGTGTGTGGTATTGATAGAGGTGTTGGAACAATGTGGAATGAAGCAGTCGCAGCCCCCACCAGCTGAGGGTGAAGCTGATGATGGAGCTCCGCCCTGTTATGTTTCCTGACTGTGGACGTCATCATTCAGTCGAATCCAATTATCGACTCTACGCTGAAATATGATCAGGAGGTGAATGACTGGAATTAGTCTGGACCGCTGCAGAACTCCGTTCCCAACACGTTCAAACCAAAGTGACCATTAACCATTCAACGTCTTCCAGGTCACCCAGCAACACACCTACAGTTAGAGGCGGGGTTTGTTTAACCATGTGAAAAAGTCTCCGTTTCTACAGCAGCTTCAAAGGCAGGTGTAAAGGTCGACATGCGGAGGGGAAATAAGAGAAGAGACGGCGTGACGCAGACAGACAGGAAGCTGACAGAGCCACAGGATGTGATGTAACCTGAAAAAACCAGAACGGCCGGAGAAGAGATGAGGCGTGAGATCGTGCAGACGGGAGGAGTGTTCCTGCGGAGGGATGGGTGCTCGACCTCCCAGAGTTCCTCTGTAACGTCTCCTCTCACGCACGCAAACACACCACTGTCACGTACCTTAGTGCTGCTGATGCTCTGCAGCTTCATCTGCTTCATGTAGGTGGTGGTGAGAGGCACGTTGTAGTCAATGACCTCTGACACCTGAGGGCTTGGCCTGTCGTTCTCTGTAGAGGAGAGGAGGAGCCATTAGGACGCACGCAGGATCACCGAGAGACGAGTCCTGCTCTGATATCTGTTCCTGTGCTTCTAACAGCGAGCTCAGTGTGTTGTTTACACGCTTGGGTCTGGATGATGTCACAGAAATCAGAAGGAAGCTGTGTTAAAGGGGGAGGAGCTAGAGCAGCTTGTTTCAGTCAGATGATCAGGCTCAGCGTGAGAAAAAGAAGGATTATTTTGGACTGGGAGTCATGCAAAGCTGCTCTCAGAGAGTCCGGGGATAAAGACACGACCCTTCGTCCTCCCGAGGGGAGAAATGAAACCCGATTAAAGCAGCCAAAGAAGAAGTGAGAGAGTCAGTTTGTAATGTTCCTCCTCCAGCCGTGCTCGCACTCATTCAGGACGTGTCTAACATCTGGAGGCATGAGCGGCGATCAAATCAATTGGGGGGTACAGCGACCGCCATTTTTAAAACGGCTCAGATATTTGCATTATACTGATTTACTGTCGATCCATAATCTGTGTCACACACACACACGCACGCACACACACACGCACACACGCACGCACGCACACACACCTTTATGCTGTGTGTTTAGTGACTCCCACTAAAGTTCAGCTGTGAATTATTTAATGCAATTAATCAGTGCAGAGCGGGACACAGTTAATTGACACTGACAGCAGCAGGACCACCGTGTGTGTGTCTGTGTGTGTGTGTTTAAGAGAGTGTCAATCTGTGAATGTGTGTCGGGGTGAAGCCTCACCCCCGCTAGGCAGGAAGGCAATTAGCAATTTTCCCTCTCTGAGAGCCATCCAGCGTCAGATACACTCCGTGTGTGTGTGTGTGTGTGTACAGGTATTACCATCTTTGTGGGGACAGACAGCGCTCATGGGGACCCGGTCTGGGTCAGGCGTTCATTTTTGATGGTTTGGGTAAGCGGCTAGGAAAGCATTATGTCAATGAGATGTCCCCACAAGGATATAAATACAAACGTGCGTGCGTGTGTGTGTGCGTGCACGTGCGTGCGTGTTGGGATTCACGGGTCTTGCTCTGAGAATCAGTTGGACGCTGTGACTGGGAGGTTGCTGCTGCACAGAAACTCGATGGGTGAAAGTCGCTGTGATGGCGTCCGTTTGCTCCTCTAATCCACAAACCTGTCAGGACTCCTCTTCACACCACCCCCACCCCACTCCTCCCCAGACTCTGTGGAAAATGAGCGTTTCCAGGCCCATTTTCTTTGTTAAAGCCATTAATTAGGCTAATTGAGGAGAGAGACGGGACAATCCAATGACTCCTCGATTTAATGAAGGGAAGACGGCAGAAGGGGAAAAATGGGGGAAGGGATGGAGGAAGGGTGAAGGGAGGGGTGGTGGGATGGGACAGGAAGCCAGCAGCAGTGGGGGAGGATAGAAGAGCTCGAAGCCGGATGGATGGATGGAGGAAAGACAGAAGTCTTCTGCAGCACGCACATGATCAGGAGAAGTGTAACGCTCCCTGCTGCAGAAGCATTCAGAGCTTTAAAGCTGTGTGTGTCTGTGAGCGCACAGGTGAGCTTCAGAGCAGAAAAGCTGCTCCTGCTGATGGACGCTTCATCTGTGCACTACTTCGACACGCTCGGGTGTTTCTGTGTTCCCGTGCGCACTCTGGCGTTTTGTATTTTAGCCGTGTGAGGCTGATGTAAACTTTAACCAGCGTCTGCTGAGATGGTGAAGCTGTGTTTATTCACAGAACAGATGCTGGAGACTGGAGGCGGCACAGAACGTGAGGAATGTGGACGTCCGCGTCTCTCTGCGGACTTCTCGGCCTCGGCCGTCTCATCGCTTTCGTTTCTCGTCTCTGAACCGAAGCAGTAAGAGTCAGACGCTGTCACGATTTTTCCCCACAGCGCAAAAATGTTTTAACACGAGCGTTTCCATCGTGAAGCGGCTCCAGCTCCGTTTGCTCTTTACACCTCGTGTTTGCATTAAATTGGCTTTGTGGTGAGAAGAAAGATTTCCTGCAGGCATGCAGCGCTGCGAGTAGCAGCGAGAATCTCGGAGTGTTTGTTTTTATGTCTAATTGTGTTTGTCGGGCGGCTGCAGAGGCTTCAGAGCCGCCGTGAGCAGCTCCTCATCAGCGTGACGGACAGGCGCCTGCTTTTCAAACTCCAGACATTTCCCTCAGTTCTTAGAGGCTGTCGGCACAGGAGGACAAATCTGGTGGTGCACAGCACGAGGCTCAAACATGAACTTTCCCCGAGCCTCGTCCTCCCGTGCTCCTGTGTTTCAGCTCTGCAGCTCAAACCCAGGGGAGACGCCGTTTGTACCTTTGCAGTCCTGCGTGGTGGTGCTGATGTGCATCCTCTTCTGACACTCGCCACAGCTCATCAGGAAGCGAGTCACCGCCTCTCTGGGCAGGAAGGCGTACGTCTCCGCTATCTGAGGGAGAGAACAGAGACAGAGAGGAAGAGGATGTTCAGTCAGACTCTTCATCGAGTGTCTGAGATCAGGGAAAATGCATCCACGTGTCGCTACGTTTCGTCGGTCTCTGTCATCGTGTGTTCAGGAAACAAAGATGGCAGATCAAAGCTTTAATGAATGAAACGAACGCTGCCTTTGACCTCCGGGTGACCTTCACCTGGTGGGAGGCGAACAATCGCCATGCCGCTGCAGTCGATCTGAGTCGATCTCTGCAACAGCTGACCCGACTCAGCAGGTGACATTTCAGAATAAAAGCGAGGCAGCTGAGCGGCTGTTACACGGTTACGACAGTTCTGGTCGCGCCGCGGTTTCCAGACTTTTTAGCCAATAAGTGTGCGATATCGCAGTCGGACCCGCCCTTCAATCATCACGTCTGCTTCCTAACACTAAGCTGGGGACGGCTTCAAAACAGGACGTCCCTCACCGGCGGTGACATCACTGACAGCTGACACCATAAACTCTGTTATCAGCAGAAGAATCAAACGCCGTCGGACACGTCGGCGAACCAAGGCCCAGAAATGACTCTACAGGTATGCTTCATCATCTTCATCAGTATTCATTCTTCATCTTTAAATAAAAGTGAGAAAATAAAGTTGAATAAAATGAAATGTTTGCGTTTGATTATTACACAAAAAATCGACTCAATCCAAGAAAAACTTTCCACACGCTGACGAAGACGCGAGGTCGATGAACGCGTGGGAGGAAATCAAACATTTATTCAGGAAAAGGAGCACAGAGGAGGAGGAGGAGGAGGAGGGTGAGAGGAATTGAATGGTGGTTGCTGTGCAGCACGTGTGTGTGCGAGGAAGCAAATGTCACTCACACACACACTCTGGGCTTTGTGGCATTATGAGGCCCTGCTGTGTTTGCTCGATGGGTGGAAGTTAATGTGCACGAGGCAGAAGATGACTGATGAAGATGACTGATGAAGATGAACGAATGAAGGACGAGGAGACGAAACAAAGAAAGAAGAAATCTGTTCCAGCCTCTCCTGCACTGCAGCGGATTCACCAGCAGAGGGCAGTGTCAGCAGCTGAGACTGGCCTCTGAGGCCTGTCAGCGCTCCTGCAGCAGCTCTGCAGGCTTCAGAGTTTAACGCTCAGAGAACCACAGCGAATAAAAATGAAAGAGAAACAGGAAGTCCTGAGCACGCAGAGCCCATTCCACGCCCTGTGAAACAGGTCAGGATTCACGTGCAGAACGCAGTCACAAAGTCAGACTTCCACCCTGAAACTGCCCGTCACAGCTCCCTGCAGCTTCTTCTCTCAGATTACTACCCTCAGCACACGCGCCTCATCGGGAACATCTGTTCAAAGATCTTCGTCCAGCTCATCTCATGTGTTCCCTCAGCTTTGATCGCTTGTTGTCAGCTTCATATTAAGAGCTCATCCTTCATCCTCTGCGTCCAGCTGCTTCATGGTGCTCACCGATCACCTTCATTTATCCGCAGCTTCATTTTCAGTCGTTAGTACTTCAACTTCAGATGAACAATAACAAGTTTTATTCTCAGTTTGACCTTTAGCCAGGTAACGCTGGCAGGTGGACACCAGTTACCTGAGATCATCTAACTGTCCTGATACTACTGTGTGTGTGTGTGTGTGTGTGTGTGTGTGTGTGTGTGTGTGTGTGTGTGTGTGTGTGTGCGTGCGTGTGCGCGTGTGTGCGTGCGTGTGCGCGTGTGTGCGTGCGTGTGTGTTTGTGTGCGCGTGTGTGTGTGTGTGCGCGTGTGTGCGTGTGTGTGCGTGTGTGCGTGCGTGCGTGCGTGCGTGCGTGCGTGCGCGCGTGTGTGTGCGTGCGTGTGCGCGTGTGTGCGTGCGTGTGCGTGTGTGTTTGTGTGTTTGTGTGTGTGTGTGTGTGTGTGTGCGTGTGCGCGTGTGTGCGTGCGTGTGTGTGTGTGTGTGTGTGTGTATCACAGGTCAGCTGAGTTCAGTGCGTGAACGCTGCAAGTTTTAATACTCAGCACTCATTCTTGATCCTTCTGGTGCTGCTGAGCTGATTATTGATCAAGTGACTGAAATAAGCCGCAGACGAGAAAAGACACCGTTTAGGTGACGTCATCACGCCACCATCACGACGTTCTGTGATGAACTGGCCGGTCAGACTCAAGCAGGTATCTGATCACACATGTGTGACACACACACTCCTCACTGCCTACCCGATAATCCCGTACGCTCCTCACAGATCTTACAGCTCGCTGGGTCCATGTTCGGCTCCTGTGGTAGCGCCCTTATGTCGATACCCAACCCCACAAAGGTGCAGCAGGCGCCTCACGATGAGGCTCAGGCTGCTGCGATGCAGAGGACGAGCAGCCTGACAGAGCTGAGGGGAAAGGAGCCTTCAAGAATCACACACATAAAATGAATGCCACCTCGCTGTACCGACAGAGGGCGGCCAGAGGGAGGGGTCAGCAGCGAGCGACCTGCACAGCAGTGCGCAGCCGCGACGCCTTATCGACTCACTGATCTGTTTATTTGGACCAAAGAAGCTCTGACGAAGCTTCGAAATCAGAGATTTGACTCGTTTACAGCCAAAAACAAAAACCTCAGAGCTGCGGGTAAATTCTGCCATGTGTGGAAGTCGCTCATTTACGTCACTCAGAGTTTTCTGTTCGTCCCGATCGGCTCGTGAGCACGCTCTGAAGGAGGACGCCCACCGGGCCGCAGCGAGGCTGCTGGGTTAGCATCAGAAACTGAAAGCAGACGGTTGTTCTCTGCCCCGAGACGCTCAAAGAGGAATGAAGCCCAAAGAAGAGGAAGAGAGATGGAGAGAGAGGAGCTCGGGTTAAGCAACAGACAGCACGAGTTGTGAAAGAGAGAAATGGCGAGCAGGGCGGAGGTGGGAGGGTGGTGCGAGGCGGAAAGACCACAGAGAGCCACAGAGGACAGGAAGCGGGCGGCGGCGTGCTCACAGCTTTGTAGGTCTTCTTCTGGCCGGCGTGCTTCGGTGCTTTGCCGGGATCGCCGCTGATCTCCACGTGCATGGCGTAGATGATGTCAAAGAAGTCCTCCACCACCGCCACGCGCTTCAGGAACGAGTCGACCGCCGAAACGCCGTCCGCACACTGCAGGGAGACAGAGACAAACTCTCAGTTCATTCACACTTTTTGACCTTTGACCTAAAGCTTCACAGACGAGAGGAGACGTGGACGGAGGCAGACGCCTGCATCACGCCGCCATCAGCTGTGTGAGCGTTCACTAAACACCTGGTAAACATTCAAAAGGACAATAAAAAGAAATCAATAGGTTATCAATACGTTATAAATACATTATCAATATGTTAACACGACATGAACTCTGCTGAACGAAATGTTACAGATACCAAAGAAATCCATCACCATAAGAACAAACGTGACTCCTGAAGGGTCAGCTCTGAACTTCAGGAATAAAAACAAAAGACTGCTGAAGAAATCAATCAATCAATCAATCAATCAATCAATCGATCGATCGATCGATCAATAACCAGCTTTACAGACATGAAGGCAGGAGGTCTGCCAACCATTGAAATGATGAGAAAAATCCCTGAATTTATAACCAGTCCAAACATTGGAAAACTGTCCCAACGATGGGAGGGAACTTCCTGTTCGCCGACCTGCTGCAGGTTCAGTGTTTAAACATCTCACTTCCTGTGCTGGTTCATCGAGTGTAATTATTCCTGCGCTCTAATTACTGAGCCGCTGTGAACTCACAAAGATTTATTAACAAAGCCTCCCAACAGATACAGACTCCTCCCCCTCTCCTCCGCCTCACACCGAGGGCTGGGAATAACAGGGAGCCACGCGGAGCTCTCGATTTCCCACAAGGCCGTGGGAGTGTGAGGTGTGTGCCAGCAAAACAAAGAGGTGCTCTGAAGGGAGGTAAAGAGAGAAAGAGGTACACAACACAGAATAAATAATAATAATGGAGTGCATTTATATAGCGCTTTTCTAGGCACCCAAAGCGCTTCACAATGCCACTATTCATTCACTCTCACACACTGGTGGAGGCAGCTACAGTTGTAGCCACAGCTGCCCTGGGGCAGACTGACAGAAGCGAGGCTGCCATATCGCACCATCGGCCCCTCTGGCCATCACCAGTAGGCGGTAGGTGAAGAGTCTTGCCCAAGAACACAACGACCAGGACAGAGAGCCCGGGGTTCGAACCGGCGACCTTCCGGTTACAGATAAGCTTCCCAACCCCCTGAGCCACTGTGAACAATCCTTTTTTCCCACAGCACACAAACTCAGCACAGCGAGGACGCGTGAGCCGGGCTGGAGGTAAAGCCGGGTCACTGACAGCACGGCTGGATTTGTTTGTTCTGAACAATCTTCTAAAACACGGCGGTAAAAGCCACCGCTTCCTTTCAGAAATTTCACAGTAAAATAAAGATGAGACAGAGCACAGCATAAGAGACTGAAACACTGCCCGGAAGACTTTCAAAATTAAAGCTGTGAATTTACCAGAACAAAAGGGGAAATTACTGAGACACAAAACTCAAATGTGGGAGGATTTAATTTACCTCTAAACTAAATTCTCTGAATCGTCGCAGCTTCCTGCTCCTCTCCCACTCTAACGAGACCGCGATCTCTAAACTGATCCTACATCTGGGACGGTTTGACCCCAGTGACCATGTGCTGCCATGTTTGCAAGTGATCCTGTATCATCAGGAAGAACAGGGGAAACCTTCCATACGTTACAGTGGCTGCAATTCAGCCGGCACAGCAGCAGGTGGCGCCCCCTATGGGACAGGGAGGACCACAGGGGCGCGCTGAGGCTGTTTTCCCGCCTTTAAGCAGACTTCTTTTGACTGGCTGCCACACAAACAGCTCGTAGCGCCTCCTGCAGGCCCCCGGCTGAAATGCAATGACATTAACAGGAAGTGAAACGGCTGCAGTGTTGGATACAGAGGCATTATTCTGAACTGTGGATCATGCTAAGCTGCTCTGGCAAACAGGAATACAGCATGGAGGTGGCCATGATCAGAACAGCTGCTTTAGTACATTTGTGAAAAGCTCCCAGTCTTCCTGGACCGTCACACCTACCCAACAGGAAGGCGTGACGTGAAGTCTCCAACTTCCAGGAAGTCCAGCTGGAAGTTGGAGTGATTAGAAGTTCTCTGAGCTTCCTAAATGAGCTTGGAGGTGATAATCCTCTGTGGGTTATTTCGCTTAACGAGCTTTTGTGTGTGTGGGTGAACACATCGATCAGCGGAGCCTCGCTGTTAACGCGCCGCACAGAAACAGGAAGTGGAAACCATGAGCAACCTGAAACATCGAGGCCTGCCTGCAGGCACATTTCACCTCAGCGTCATGTGACCAAACCTGTTATGATGTATGTGAAACATCCAGCGTGGCGGTGACAGGTGTGTGTGTGTCGGAGGGTGGGGCCATTATTGTAAAGCAGCAACGTGAAGAGTCAATGAGCAAAAGCCTGTTGCTCCTCTCTCTCCTCACACACACACACACACACACACACACACACAATTAGGACACCATATCTTGACCCATTACCTCCCCCTTTCCTTCTAGGGGTGCAGGTAATAAGTGTTGCTATGGTAACCAGCTGCAGCTTATCACAGAGGAGACATTTCTAATGTGCACCCCCCCCCCCCCCCCTACCCCCAGTGCCATTACAACTGCTTGGCAAAGAGGAAGAGGAGGAGGATTGGCTGGAAGAGAGGAGAACAGGAGAAAGTGGGACAGAGGCGAGGAGACAAAAGAAAAGAGGAAGGTGGAGGAAGTGATGGTGATGGTTGGAGCTGAGAATAAACTGTAATTACAGGAGGCTGATTGAAAGATGGAAGCCATGTTTAATATGAATGTTCATTCACACATTCCACTCATCAGCCAGTCCCATAGACTCCAATGAGTACAGTCCAGGTGTGTGTGTGTGTGTGTGTGTGTGTGTGTGTGTGTGTGTGTGTGTGTGTGTGTGTCTGTGTGTGTGTGTGTCTGTGTGTGTGTGTGTGTGTGTGTGTGTGTGTGTGTCTGTGTGTGTGTGTGTGTGTGAGAGTGTGTGTGTGTGTGAGTGGAGGTGAGAGAGAGCATGGGGACGCCTTAGAGCACCACACACACACACACACACACACACACACACACACACACACACACACACACACACACACACACACACACACACACTCTCATTGTAATATCTTAGTGAGGACATGTCATTGACAGAATGCTTTTCTTTGGCCAGTTTCCTGAAACATCAAAATGAATGCCTAACCTCACCATAACCTGACTGTAAGCCTGACATTAAAACCACATTTTGAGTCTCAAATACCTTCAAACTTGTGAGGACAGTTGGTCCCCACAAGTATAGGAACATATACTAGTGTGTACCTGTTTAGACACAACAATGTCTAAACAGGTACACACACACACACACACACACACACACACTCCCTCTGCAGCTATATTGGGCTGTGTCCTCTCTGCGGGGTCTTCTCATTAAAACATTTCTGTTTCTTTGACCCACTTTTAGGCCTCTGCATGAACACTTTCCCCACCAGTTGATTTTCAGGTGTGAACTCACCTGCACAGTGTCCCCGTGAAACACACGTTTCATATTTGATGTTTGTGGCGTTGAGGCCCACGCAGCGGGCTCTGAAGCGTCCATATTAATGAGGCCCATGTTTACACACTCGTTCATTACCGCCAACACTCAGTGTGTTCTGAATGTGTGAGTGACACCAGTGCAACGCACACACACACACAGTTATCTGCACCGTCCAGCTGTTTATGCTCAGAAGAGGATGAGAGTCCACTCTTTTCACAAAGCTGCAGATAAAAATAATAGAAATGTGTAAACACATTATAATGCACTGTGCAAAAGTCTTGAGCCCCATCATCTGTGGACCGAGTCTTTGTCTCCAGGGGCCGAGTCTTTGTCTCTGCGAGCCGAGTCTTTGTCTCTGCGGGCCGAGTCTTTGTCTCTGCGAGCCGAGTCTTTGTCTCTGTGAGCAGAGTCTTTGTCTCTGCAGACAGAGTCTTTGTCTCTTATGGACCGAGTCTTTGTCTCTGTGAGCAGAGTCTTTGTCTCTGCAGACCGAGTCTTTGTCTCTGCGGACCGAGTCTTTGTCTCTGTGAGCCGAGTCTTTGTCTCTGTGAGCAGAGTCTTTGTCTCTGTGAGCAGAGTCTTTGTCTCTGTGAGCAGAGTCTTTGTCTCTTATGGACCGAGTCTTTGTCTCTGTGAGCAGAGTCTTTGTCTCTGCAGACCGAGTCTTTGTCTCTGCGGACCGAGTCTTTGTCTCTGTGGCCAGAGTCTTTGTCTCTGTGGACAGAGTCTTTGTCTCTTATGGACAGAGTCTTTGTCTCTTATGGACCGAGTCTTTGTCTCTTATGGACCGAGTCTTTGTCTCTTATGGACCGAGTCTTTGTCTCTGTGGACAGAGTCTTTGTCTCTGCAGACCGAGTCTTTGTCTCTGTGGACCGAGTCTTTGTCTCTGTGGCCAGAGTCTTTGTCTCTGTGGACAGAGTCTTTGTCTCTTATGGACAGAGTCTTTGTCTCTTATGGACCGAGTCTTTGTCTCTTATGGACCGAGTCTTTGTCTCTGTGGACAGAGTCTTTGTCTCTGCAGACCGAGTCTTTGTCTCTTATGGACAGAGTCTTTGTCTCTTATGGACCGAGTCTTTGTCTCTGGGGGCCGAGTCTTTGGTGGTCCTGTGTAGAATTATTACAGCAACTGCTCCACCTCTTGCTCTTCTCTTCGTTTCCACGGCGCTGCCTGATCCCTCCATCCGAGCCTCCATCTCTCTGCTCTGACCTGCTGCACCTTCACCTCCACCCTCTTATTATCAGCAGCCTCGCTCTCTTGTTTCCCCTCTTTCTGTGCCTCAGCTCAGCTTGCCATCCCATTTCCAAACCAGCCTGTTGCTAGGATACACACAGTGTCCATTCAATGAAAACTGAATGCCCCCCTCCACACCATCACCACCACCCCTGCTCTTCAGCCTCCACCTCTGCCCGTCTTCATCAGCACACACACACACAGCCCTCAGGTTCCATGATGCAAAGCAGGAAGAAAAGATCCGCCTCCAACAAGAGCATCAGGAAGTGGAGCGGTGTTAATATTTAATAGACGCATCACATCAGGGACATTTTAAGCAACAACACGTGAGAAACAGCGTGAATGAAAGGAAACCGTCTGCCGCTCTGCAGTCCACGGAGACGTGGCGGTGCACCAGGCGAAGCGTCCACAGGACATTTAAAGGTTTCTGCCTCGAGGCGCTTCAGCATGAACCAGAACACCTGATACTCGCATGATCAACACGTGAAGCTGCTACCTATTTAAAACCCCTCCCACCAGCTGCCACTGCCCAATCCTGACCCAGCAGCGCCTCACCCTGCCGTCTCTCCAAACCACAACCTAGCGGAATCCGAGCAGCTCGAAGAAGCAGACGACGTCTCAGTTCTACAAACAAGTGTATTTAAGCCCTCGCGAGGGAGGGAGGTGGTCACTGACCCACCGCTGATCATGCGAGTCGTCACGTGAGCCAAAGTGCGAACAAAGTGTGGGTCATCAGCACCAGAGCTTAACACCGAGGGTGAAAACACTGTGATAGACCTGATAAGTAAGGTGGGGATGGCCACTTTTAAGAGCTTTCTTTGCATGTGTGTGTTCCTTTTCGACTCTCCGCTATTTGTTTTTAGGACTGATGAAGCTTCTGGGATGATCTTCACAAACTTAGGGAAGTCAAGTTTCCTCCTTTTTCAAGCTCCTCAGACTATTGTGACTGTGAACCTACACAGATGTGGATCTGACAGAGTGTTTGTCCCTAAATGTGATCGTGTACCTTTGTTACTTAGCCAACAAGTGCGCCTGAAACAGAGACGCCAAGGTCCAAACAGGACTGTAAGAAGCTCCTCGCTAATAAAAGTGCAAACTAAGCTGCCACTGCTAATGAGGAGCGGAGTCTCTAACGTGAAGCGTTATGTTTGAATCAAAGCAGTGAGACACAGGCAGCACCTGACAAACAGCCATGTACGGCCTGATGAGAGCGCCACGCTTCCACGTGTGTGACCAGAGCGCCGACAGTCTGTGAGAAAGGTGTGAACACACCGGGCTCTGCACCGCGGGTTTAACGCAGGCTAAAAACAGCTCGGCTCATTCAAAGGAAAAACAAACGAAACTTTCATCAACTGCATCTGTCACGCTGCTCCTTAGCCAACAAACAGCGCTGCTGCTGTTTGTTGGCTAATTAACCTCCAACCTGGCAGCAAAAATAGAAGCTTCACCTGCTATCACAGAAACCTCGCCCACCACACTTCTTTTAGACTTCAAACTTCTGCTCAGCACAGCCTCTCGCCTGCTTCTGCTCACTTCACCGTTTCCCCAGAGTGGACAGAGCAACACGCTGATGAGGAAGACGGCCTCCGAAGCTCCACGGGATCAGATTTCACACACACACAAAAAAAGAAGAAGTGTTTCTGCTGTAATCCAAGAGATTTATTAGGTGCGTGCGTGTGAAATCTTCATAATGAGGCATAATCATCAGGACCTCTCAGTCCTGTTAGAGTCCAGACCCAAAACCTGCCAGGCAACCAAGAGCGCTGCTGCCCCAGTTCAATAAATGACCTTTCTGAGTATCACGGCGCTCTCAGAGTCACAAACCTGTTAAATAAGCATTACAGGTAGAAGAGGTTCAAACCTGTCTTTGACATGAATCTTCTATTTTGGATTCCATATCACTCAGCCAGATGCTGCTAATCAGTGCTCAGTAACATCCAATCAAAACCCTAGAATCTCACTGCACACCAAAATGAAGCTCCGCCTCCTCAGACGCTCTGTTAGTACAGTGACCTCACAGCCGCTGTGATATTGGTCACATGATGTCATTAAAAATGCTCCAGAAGACTCCAACAGCACAAACACGGTCCAGAGGTCCAGCTCAGGTGAAGCTAGCAGCTACATCCACCTGTCAGTCAAAGAGGCCACGCCCCTAATAATGAAAATAGGTGAGTTATAGAAGCATTGTGCCCATGTATGATCCACAGAGACCAATCAGTTTGTGTATACATGTTTATTTTAACATGGGAGTCTATGGGACTCACTACCGCCCCTGCTGGACATCAGAGGAACTGCAGGTTGGATGTTCTGACGCAGGGGTCACCAACACGGTGCCCGCAGGCACCAGGTCGCCCGCAAGGACCACATGAGTCGCCCGCGGGCCTGTTCTAAAAATAGCTCACCATAACAACTTACCAGTAAGCTGCATCTATTTTTATTTTTTCTTGCTATTTTTTTTAATCACAACTGCATTGGTGTTAATTTGTTAGAGATAATATATAAAAAAAATGTTTATTATTAAATATTAGATCATGATCTAATATTTAGTGCTAGCTGGTCTCCACGGAAACAGTTGCCGTGAAGACCAGCAAAGGCAAAGGTGAGGAGATGAGGAAAACATGGCGGAAAAAAGGAAGAAAACATCATTTTCACAGTGAATGGGAGGAAGAGTTCTTTTTTACCACTGTGAAAGATTCATGTGTGTGTCTCATTTGCGGGGCGACTGTGGCAACGGCAAAGTGGCACAATGTGGAGAGACATTTCCCAACGCGTCACACAAGCTACCATGCTAACTACCCAAAGGGCAGCACACTGCGAGTTAAAGGCAGGTTTGAGCAAACAGCAGTCTTTTTTCACAAGACCGGTGAAAAACTCCCCAAAAGCAACCGAAGCCTCATTTAGAGCTACACATTTCATGACTAAGAAAAAGAAGGCATTTTTAGACGGGAAGGTTTTCAAAGAAGCAATGATGATAATTGCAAAAGCTGTGCTTAACGACGAGAAGTATGGAAACGATGTAATCTCCACTCTCTCCGATGTCCAGCTGGGGGCAGCTACAATTGTTAGAAGAGTGTCGGCTATGTCCGGGAACTTGGCCGATCAGTTGGATCAGGATCTGGCAAAGTGCAGTTGCTTCTGCATCTGAGACTTTTGACCAAGTTGCAGAAAAGTACACTCAAGTCATAAACCGACTCGGTCGAGAGTTTGAGAACAGGTTTTGTGACCTTGATCAGCTTGAGCCATGTGTCTCATTTGTTTCCAATCCTTTCATGAATGTGGACACAACATGCATTGCTGAGCAACTAAGTTCAATGTTCAGCTTGGATGCTGGACAGGTGGAAATCGAAACTGGAACATTGCAAAATGACGTCCACCTCAAAGCCTGTCAGGGTGCACCAAACTTTTGGTGCCTTGTTGACACAGAAAAGTACAGTGGTGTGTGCACAGCAGCTGTGAAGGTTGCCAGCCTGTTTGGTTCAACCAATCAGCCTTTTCTGACATGAACTTCATCAAGAACAAACACAGAACACGCCTCTCTGATGCACATCTGCAAGACTCACTCAGAGCTGCAGTGTCAAGTTATACCCCAGATTACAACACACTGGTGAACAGCATGCAATGCCAGGTTTCCCACTAACAGACAAAGAAAGCCATATTAGATGTTCTCAGTGGCAACATTACAGTGTCATGTCAAAGTTGAATTTAATTATTGAAAAACAAATGTGTTTGTTAAGTGTAACATGTGACAATTTGCTTTAAAATGCTGCAGATTTGGTGAAAAGTTCTGTAAAATTTGAAAGTTGATTTTTGTATGTTACATACATACAAAAATCATGTATGTAACAGTGCATGATTGTTAAAATTTGTTAGTGGTAAGTGAAAATGTTGTAGAAGTGATCACTTCAAAATGTAAATACTTGCAGAGATATATAGAAATAAAGCGTTGCATATTGATATTTATGTTTCCTACTTGCATTCTTTATAATTATGGTGAAAAATATTTAACATAATTAGTGTTTTTACATAGATGAATATCATTAATTATTAATGATAACACATAATTAAGTTAAATTGAGGAAATTTGTTATTTGAGAAGTGTGTGTCAAACTGGTAGCCCTTCACATTAATCGGTACCCAAGAAGTAGCTCTCACTTTCAAACAGGTTGGTGACCTCTGCTCTGACGCATCAACATGTTTTGATTCCACTTTGAGGACTTGCTGACATTTACAGTGCACAACAAAAAGGACCGCATGTTTCCTGTCAGCCATTTTTAAACATCATTGTTACGGTTCAACACAATGACGACGCCGTCAGATCAACACGAGAGGAGAGGATTACTGTGACGATGATGAGCCAGAGAACGGTGATGCAGACACGAGCACGCAACAACACACTGCTGCTCTGAGGAGCACTGAGCTAATTATCCAGCAGCGCTGGCAGCAGGGCAGGGAAGGGGCACAGAGGAGGAGGAAGGAGGTGAGGAGGAGGCGAGCATGGGGGGCAGGCATCTGTGGGGAGGCTGAAAATGGAAGAGAAGGCATACTGGAGAGAGGTATGGTTTTTTTAAAGGGGGAGGTGGGAAGATGTGATAATGAGAAGGCCGCTGTCCCACAAGAACACCTCCCTCCTCCTCCTCCTCCTCCCGCCTGCTCTAAAGCAGGAAAACCTTCCAGAAAACAAAAGATTCTCCAACAGCTCCACCTGAACACGGAGGAGACATGAGTGCAAAGAAAAACCGATCCGTGGTTTAAACCAAAGCAGGAAGCATCAAAGCATCGAAGCATCGAAGCATCGAAGCATCGCGTTTCCTGCTAATAAACCCAGAACAATCCACTGTGCTGGGTTTGTTTCAGAACAGTTATAATCATGTTTAAGACAGTGTATATTCATCATATAACACTTTATAAAACAGCCGTGAACGAGGGCATAACTCCCCTGTAATTAAACAGGATGTCAGGTGTTTGATTTGAAATGACACTTGAATTAGAATTCAGCAACATCAGACTGCTGTTGAACAAAGGAAGGATGATTAATCTGCCCTTTGTACATCTTTGTATCATGTTCACTACGCTGCTGTGCACGATCGACGTTGTGTTCTACATCCTCTGCAGGTCTATAATGCTCCGTAACCAGCCTGTGAATATAGTCACTTTGTAACTTCACAGAAATATGCTGAAGTTTAGAGGCTGTATTATAACGAGTTAGCAGAAAAGAATAAGATAATGTGCTGCAGTGCGTACGGTATTGTTCGGCATGGGCACGGCGTAACGAGCAGCTGGTTTGCCATCCCAACGTGTTTCTGGATCCATGAACAGGCCGACTTCCTTCACTGTGACAGCGTGGGAAGAGAGTCCCAGCCATCCATTGGTCGCTCCATCTTTCACTCGTGTCAACAACAGCAGAAGGCAGAGCACAAAGCAGAGTCGCCGGTGTCACAGTAAAAGCTTCAGAGAGATCAGGGTACATGTTTTAGATTAGATCCTCCTTTGCAGGATGGCAGCGCTTTAAACATTAGCATAAGAGGAGACGCAGCCCGGATTCGATGGGCCTCGAAGGCTGAAGGAAACCCAGACGACGGGATGACCCGGGCGCCGCCTGCACCTGACCCACCGCCACGGTTCATGAGCAAACACGGCAGAGGGAGAGCCCGACACCCACAAACACACCGCTCACACCTATCAGAGCGCTGCACTCAGCCTTCACACATGAACAGGTGCTGCTGTGTAAGTGCAGACACGCACACGCACACACACACACACACGCACACACACGCACACACACACACACACACACACACGCACACACACACGCACACACACGCACACGCACGCACACGCACGCACACGCACACACGCACACGCACGCACACGCACACGCACGCACGCACACACACGCACGCGCACACACACACGCACACACCAGTGACGTACTGAAGGTGGGTTAGAAGCATTAACCTGTTATTTCATGTGTTCATACACACAGTGTGCGACCATATTCTGCAGCAGCTGTGCCACACAGCACAAACACACAGTAAACAGTTACAGTTTGCAGGCCGTGCAGCTTCTCTCTGCTGATTTTAATCAGTTTCCAACTCTTCAGTGAATCGACCATGACGACGCTCTGATACTGGTGATGAAATGAGCGACACCAGGAGCATGATGGGAAAACCACCTGACACGTGAGCGGTCACACTGAGCTGCCGTCCTGCTCCGAGGCAGAATCATCTCCACAAGCATGACGAAGACCGTCGGGCCAAACACGATCGTATCATCATCGTTCAATCATTGCTTCCACACAAAGACCCACACGTGATTTTAGTTTGTCTGACACATGACCACACCTGCATCCTCCTCGTGCAGTAATGGGCTTGTAGCTTCGGCGTGATGACGCACAGCAGCTCCACCCGTCGGTTAACACAGACTCAAACCAGCTGCATTTGCAAAGACTGGAACTGCGTTTAGAAGCGCAGCCCTCCTCGTTCACCGTGTTCACACGAACACGTGCGAGCTGACTCAAAGCAGACTTTACTGCAGTTAGTCTGGGAGCCGTCCAACCAGCTCACTCGGTTCTTTGACTGACGGCTCACATTAATGACGCCTGGTGGCTGCTGTTAATATGGCCGCCTGCCTTTCAGGTGGTGGTGGTGGTGGTGGTGGGTGGGGGGACAAGAGGGAGGAGAAGGTCAGCAGGAGGAGGAGGAATGGAGGTGGAAATTGAAGCCTTGCAGTCTAATTAAGACTGGTGTTAATTTCTTTTCACCATCGCCAAAGGAGACGTTCACCATAGCAACAGGAGAACAGGGAGGGGGAGGTGAGCCGAGCGTGCTCAGTGAAGGTAGCGGAGCGAGGATCCACGCGGAGGTTCTCAGCAGCTCTGCTCCTCTCTGAGGGAGCGCAGAACCTCAACGCTCGGACGCACACGGCAACGTCGCTCCTCCTGTGAAGACATCGCCCCGCTTCCAGGCCGAGCGCCTCCTCGCTCGATGGAGCCGTGGGCTTCCTGGCGCTCTGATCAGCTGTGTGCACACGCAGCACAATCTCAGTGTGAACGCTCGTCTCTGTCCACGGAGGACCGTCATCCTCCGCCCTCTCTCTGCTAGCCTTAGCCTGACCGCAGCTCTGCAGCTAACGACCACGATGCTCGTGGTTACCAGCTCTCGACTTCACGACCCTCCAAACGTTTCCATCCAGCCCCGCCCCGAGTTCTGTGTTTGTACTGATATATAAGGACTGATGTACGACGCTTCTAAGCATCACGTTACTCTGACCTTTGACCTCGCTCTTACATGTGCCTTTCTTTCACACATGAACCCAAAATGAGTATTAATGACTGAATCTAACGTTACTAACAGTGACGCAGGTTTCGTGTCATGTTTGAACAGAAGCTGCACTTTGCTCGGTTTACTGCAAACAAAGACGAAAGAAAACGCAACGACCGTAACAGCAGAGCGCCGCGCCGTGACGGCGAGCGGCTGCTTTGAGTTTGGCTGTGGGATCAGCTGAAGGCAGGAGGTGAGAGAACTGCATCGAATTCTTTCTTCAACGCTTAATTTCAGGCTCATTTTTCTCATATTAAACAAAGTGGAAGAAGAAAGTTTATTCTAGTTTTAATTGGTTGAAGGTGCACGGCAGGTGACCGCGCTCCTTATTTTAAACACAGCGAGCTGTATTTACCGAGAAATCTTTGAAGGCATGGCAACCAGCTAAATTCAGCCTCACCAATTAAGACTTTGAGCTCAATCTGTTGGAAGAAATCACGTTCTCTTTGTCTCACATCCAACCAATTAAAGTGTTTTAGTGTTTGGAAAGTTTGTTTCTTCTGCTTTATTTCACTTCAGGTGATAAAAGAAGAGACGCGCAGAGAGAGCAAAGATATTTGTGTCTTTGTGTGTTTAAAGTCTTTCATCTCTGACGTACTGATTCATGCAAGCTTTGGTTCAGCTTCAATAAAATCAAGAAACACCTGATGCCATCGATTTAACGAGATTCATCTGGTTTCTCATTAAGCTGTGAGAACGAACGTGACCCTGAAGGTCACCGGTGACTGTGAGGAGGTCAAAAACACACTAAATCCACTCATTTACATTCAATTCTTCCAAAGAGCCTAAAACGGATGTTTGTCTCCGTTTCCAGCAGAGCGCCTCCACCTGTACTCCAATCATGAGCCTGACAGCACACACACACGCACACACACACTTCTCGTCACAGCTTTAATGTGTGATGTTCCTCTGATGTTTCCTAACTCGGCGTGACTCATCAGCACAGGGACCCGTTCGAGACCAGTGATGTAAGCTCGCCGGACTCCGGCTGCTTCTCTGATTTATGGAAAACTTTTAAACAAGAACAGCAGGTCAGAGGCTGAGCGCCGTTTTCCCACCGTGAGCTCTTCATCTGTTCACAGAGTCGCCGCTTAAGCGTTCGTGCTCGAAACAGGCCGACGTCTGCTGCTCCAGCTGGAGACAGCCGACAGAGGGGGAAGTAGTCATCGCATGGGCCTGACACCAGAGCAAAGATAGCAGCTATCATTAGTCTACAAACCTCTCAGTGTTTCCTGGGGCCTCCGAGTGCTTCAGTACCACACAAACAGAGTTTACTGTGACCAGCAGCAAAAACACAAACAAGCTTCACTTCACTTTTTTTACATTATTACCCCCCAGCCAACCAACCAACGCCACCGTGGCCGGCTCATGGCATAGAGAAGTCGTCCCGCAGGTGCTCAGAAAACAGCCTGAAGCTGAACGTTGTTCAGATCTCCACACAGTGCAGCCAGGACAGCCCGACAACATCCAGAGCCTTCACCACGCCCCAGCGATGGGCGAGTCGCCCCCCTCGTCCCCAGACTCTGCTTCCATTACAGGAAGTGTGGAAGTGAAATCTGATGGCTGCATTCTCCATCGTGGAAACAAAGCCTGAAGTCACAGTGCTGATTATACTCACACGTGTATGCAGTCAGTGTGTTACCTCAATCAGACTCCTGCGTGATCCTCAGGGTGACTGTGTCCAACCAAAGACCCCAGCTGGGATAATCAAGCTCAAACTTCTCTGTTCAGCTCATTGAAACTTTTTTTCCTGCCAGCAGAAGCTGAAAGCTCAGAGTTTCAGCAGGGTGATAAAAACAGCTACTGTAGTGCTGGTTCTGCTCTGGAGACCCTCTGTGAGCTCGAGGGTCAGAACCTGCAGGTCCATGAGCCGTTACAGCGAGCAGGACCAGGATCGCCAGCCGAGGCTTCCGTGTCGCCATCACACCCCGTCAGCCTTTCACAGCTGGGGGGTAAAACCCGAGTAACAGAGGAGGAGGAAGAGGAAAGCAGGCGGAGGACCGACACATCGTGACATGGATCAGTTATGATGTGAAGCATTTCCGGGAGTATTCGTCCATCTGAGGCTCAGACTTTGCTGTGACAGGAAGCGCGTTTCCAAACGCCGTCGCAGCTGTCAGCAATAATTCGCTGCAACGTGAGAGCAGCAGCTGTGCTACAGTCAGTGTTT
Source organism: Rhamphochromis longiceps (assembly GCF_057381845.1). NCBI lineage: Eukaryota > Metazoa > Chordata > Actinopteri > Cichliformes > Cichlidae > Rhamphochromis > Rhamphochromis longiceps. Next base: position 38,189,556 of record NC_140576.1, on the reverse strand, counting down.
GACTCATTCACCTGTGTGTGACTCTGCACGCACACACACCACCTGTGAGTCGGTGTGTGTGATCAGCTGTTGATCCGCTCGGGTCATTCCCCGCTCAGCGTGACGCCGTCAGACAGGAAGCTGCTCATTCGAGGTGGCGGTGAGATCCTGTTTAGTGTTTGTCAGCTGGCTCAGCAGGTAGCAGACGACACAGAAACAGACGGTCAGCGCGAGGACAACACAAACAGAAACAAATATCACAGAGCGATCAGAGCAACAGCGGGACGCCGCTACTGGGCGTGAGCAAGGAGAGCAAAGCCTGTATATGAACGATGAACACAGCCTCACCGGCAGAGTCGTGGTCGTTACCATCGTATTCATTTGACACCCTGACCACGATAAAGTCACCTAAATCATCTTCATTCATCATTCTGAGGCTGAAGGTCAGCAGGTCGTCTTCACTATGATAATGTTAAAGAGGCGGACGGCGTGACATCAGTGACGCCAACTCCTCAGGAAGGAAAACTGCTATTGGCTGTCCCAAAAGTCGTTAGAAGTCACTAAATGACGTCAAAAAGTAACAGTACGAGAAGAACTGACCGTGTTACAGTCAGGACGGGAGCAGCGGCTTCGTGTAGGTGTGAACATCTCCTGCTCTGACAGCAGCTGGGGGCGACTGCTGCGTGAGGACGATCCGCCAAATATCAGCATACAGCACATTTCTTACAGCCGTACAGCAGGTGCCTGAGGTCATGTGATCAGAGCCTGCTTGGCGTGCAACACACGAGGCTGAAACCTAAAGGAGACTGAGCTTCTCCACGGGGTCTGTGGACCTAGGGCTGCTCGATTATGGCAAAAATGATAATCACGATTATTTTAACTGAAATTGAGATCTCGATTATTTGACGATATTTATTTAACCCTTTAAGACCTACTATAGGACCAAGTCCGCCAGAGCTTATATTATATGTTTACATGCTGTAGTGCCATTTGTGGGAGCATTTCAAGTTGCTACACATCAATACAACTGTTATAGCCCATATTTTAATAATATGTATGCATTAAGTCCATAGTAACTACATTAATTACAAAAAAGTGCAATAAACTACAAAAAAAATTTAAAATCGTTTTTGTTTTTTTACATATATTTCTACTTGGAGAAATTTAAGAGGCTTATCCCTCAAAACTTTAAATACAAAAAAGTTGCAAAAAATAGTTTCCCACCACAGGAAATTTATTTTGAGTGTCTTCATAGTTTTATTTTGGAGATGCAGCAATTTTTATATACTGCAGGAAAAACAAAAAACAATCCTATGATGCAAATTTGCAAAGAAAACAGCAGGTGCATCAAAATAAACTATTTTAAGCAGTGCAATTTGAGTTCTAAGCATCACAGAAACTATTCAGAAAAGTATAGAGTCAAACATGACTTATAAAAACACCAGTAAAGGCTTTTAAGGCCTACAAGTAAAAAACTACATTTCCCGCGTAAATGACATCACTTCCGGTTTTGGACAGGAAATGGCGGACATGCGATAGGTCGCGTTGACGTAGTCACTACATGGTCAAATTTAAAAGGGACATAAATACTAATTGTACTTTCTGTGGGGATCATCCAGAAACTGTGACACATCTTTTTTGGTACTGTTCTTCTACACAGAGATTCTGGAAGAATTTAGCAGCTTTGTTATTGTCCATATTTTAAGGGAGTTTTCTTCTGTTTCTTTAAGTTCCCCAAGAAGCATGAGAAATGTTTTTTTATGATAAATTCCTTAATACTTTTAGCTAAATTTTTTATCCATAAATGTAAGTTTACTAACAAAACACCATATTTCTGTCATTATTTTAAGGATGTGCAAATGTACATACAATCAATATCAGACGCCACCAACAGAAAGCCTCTCACAACAATATATGTATGTGAATTTTTGCGTGTATTCTTATAATTGTTACCTTTTTCTTTTACCCCTGGCTTTGTGTGTTCATGTTCTGTTGTTTTGTATACTTCATCTGTTCGTATGTTGTATACTCATTGTTTGTTAAATAAAGTTTTAAAAAAAAAGTTCGCATTGACGTCTTTTTCAATGTGGGAAGTGTTACGATCAGCTGATCGGATCGGCAAAGCGTGTTTCTGGAATGTTACGTTTTTGTTCCTGCAAGTGCTTTTTATGCAGTTTTTGCAAAGCTTTATGTGGAAGGAAACCGTGACCGAGGACAAGCTGATGGCATAAGATGTAAGTACAACTCCTCCGGTTTCATATGCAAAACAAATTATTGCGCTAGCTTACACGGTTCCGGGCCCTGTGCTTCGTACGTCGCTCACTACATCCAAGATCAAATGAAACATCCAAGACCAAACCATCACGCTAACCGTGAGCGCGCTAATCCGGTTCCCCGAACACACCTGCTGTTGACGATTAGTACAGCTGGACGCAGTAATGTGACATCACTGGGTGTCGTAAAAGGGGATACGCATCGATAGTAGAAACATTGATCGGCAACCCTCTGATTGGTCGGCGAAAATGTCGACGGAGCGCGCTCGGCTCGGTATTTTTCGGCAGCAGAGCAAGAACTCCTGAGTGAGGGATTTCAGGAGTTTCAGAGTTTAATCAGAACGCAAGGGAACACTGCAAAGGCTGCAAAAGCAAGGAGCGAGGGCTGGCAGGAAGTTGCTGACAAATTAAACTCGTAAGTAATTTAATAATAACAATAATAATGGAGTGGATTGATATAGCGCTTTTCAAGGCACCCAAAGCGCTTCACAATGCCACTATTCATTCACTCTCACATTCACACACTGGTGGAGGCAGCTACGGTTGTAGCCACAGCTGCCCTGGGGCAGACTGACAGAAGCGAGGCTGCCATATTGCGCCATCGGCCCCTCTGGCCAACACCAGTAGGCGGTAGGGTAGATTTATTATATTACACTATATTATCCAATATTATATTACATTATATTATATTGTTATATTATATCCTCTTTCACATTAGAGCCACAACAGGACCCACTAGAACATGGGAACAAGTAAAAGTGGAATATAAGAATATCCTACAGAATGGTAATATTTATCACTTATATTGCTTTTAGTCTCTTGGAAAGAGACCCTGAAATAATCTGTTTGTTTGTTCATAACAGCAACAAAGAAAAGGGCAGAGCAAAAAAAGACAGGTGGTGGTCCTGCACCCCCTCGTCAACAAGTTGGTTAAGTAAATAATACCCTCACGGGAAAATCGATATCTCTCAATGAGCACACTGTCGCGCTGAGCTAAAGGATCCTGTCTGTCCCGCAATATACGCTGAATCCTGAGGACTCTCCTTATCAATCTTGCTCCTTCCGCAATGGGTGGCTCGCGTAAACGGACAGGATATGACTGCGACAGACTTCCCAAATCCACCTTCGCTTTTATAGCCGTGGTCTCTCATCTTGATTACACGAAGTAATTTACAATTACTACTCTGAAATATGAATTACATCTGTAATAATCACATACATGTAATAGAATGTTAATAGTACATTTCCCTTTTTTAAGGAAATGACCTGTGTGAAATCAATAAATGGATCAGGTGCTGCATTATCTTCAGTTACATTGATGTTATTTATTTATGGTGAAACAGTGGTGGAATATCGCTGTTGCTTTCGTATGAATGATGCGGACATACCTGCGTGGCCGCGATCTAATCCTGTTTACATAAAGTAAACCTGCTCCCCAGCAGGTTTACGCTTACGGCTCTGTTGCTATGACAGCAAGTCCCGGATGGGCTTCGGGGAACCGAACGATCCAGGATCATGCGAAATCGTCAACAATCTAATCCAGCTAACTCACTTAGCGCGGTACGAAGAACAGGCCCCCGGTTCTACAGGGATTTAAAGGGTTAACAATAACAATGTATTGAATAATGACTTTAAAAAATAATATAAAATAGTGCAAATACTGATAACAGTGCAAATGTTTGCAATATAAGAAATCAATGAAAAATGTAAACATCTGTGTTTAGTGAGCTTTGCAGTGTTGCTCTGTGGTGCAGCTACACTGTAGCAAAGTTTACACACTGTGTCTACTTGATCCACGTCTGACTGAACCCATAATGTTTCCACACCACTGAAGTTTTTTTTACCTCCCTTTTCAACCAACAGCAGTCACTCTCCTCTCCAAATAACTTCTGCTCAGCTTTCCGAGCTTTCCGAGCTTCCCTCGGGTCCTCTTAATTGTTGTGACGCGTGTTCGAAATGCAGAGAGGTGTGCTCGATTTGCCACATGGAGCAGCGCAAGAGTAAAGCACGAGGGAGGGGCTACTAATCGGCTCAGTCATTTTTAATGATCGTTGAAAGCCCAGATCGTAATCGAGATTAAAATTCGATTAATTGAGCAGCCCTATGTGGACCTGTGGTCTTTCTGTTTGTAGCAGGAGGTTAGCTAACTGGTTTCCAATAACACGTCACGTTGTGACTGATCTCCAAAAACACTAAACCAGCTCCAACTGTGGACGCAAACGAGGGTGGAAAACTGAACAGCAGCAACGTTTGGAGGGTCAAACATGTGGATAGATGTGATTTCTAATTACCCATCCTGTCTTCCTTCTCTCACCCCAAGCTATCACAGCAGATGGCCCCGCCCCTCCCTGAGCCTGGTTCTGCCGGAGGTTTCTTCCTGTTAAAAGGGAGTTTTTCCTTCCCACTGTCGCCAAAGTGCTCATAAGGGGTCATATGATTGTTGGGTATTTCTCTGCATGTATTACTGTAGGATCTACAACTGCCTGTTGTTGTGATTTATAAATAAAACTGAGTTAAATTATTTGACAGAATTTTTCATCCGTCCGGTCTCACATGTACTGAGATAAACACACAAGATACGATTTTCCATTTTAAGAAGGCAAGAAGTTGGAGGGGTTGTTGGTGGACTTAGTTATCCACTCACACCAGAGACACACACTGAGTTTAGCATCACGTTAATTAAACTTTGAGATATCGACCCGGTCAGGGCTAACAATGAGCAAAGCCCCAAACAGGAAAGCTTCCCGGGTGGAGGTCTCTGACAGTTCCCCTCCTCGTCTTGTGTCACTGGTGGTAGCACCATACCTGGCCCCTGCAGAGGTTCCACAGGTAATCCAGCTCCTCCTGGATCAGTAAGGTTTGCTGTGTCTACTGTTTTACTTTAGTCCATGACGCGCTTACCTTCAGGGTCATACGTCACATGAAGACCAAAATAGTTCCAAAGGCCAGATCTGAATGAGGGTGGGGGAGGTTCAGTTTGCCATGTTGCAACGGGCTTAGCTTCTGTCTCGCTAGCTTGCGCTGCGCTCAGTGGATCTGCGTTTGACTACTCCGCCTAGGCTGCACTGTCGAGCGCAGATCCACTGAGCGCTCCACACAGACAGCATCGTCAGAAGGAAAGTTGATAAAATAAATTACAAATGTTGTATTGTTCGATACATATGCGTACCGAACCGAAAGCACTGTATCGAACGGTTCAATATCGATACGAGTATCGTTGCACTCCTACTTTTTACAGATGACAGCAGGTTCACCTGAGCACATGTGTGCTCTGGGGAGGCATACCCATGGAGGGACGCACAGACCTGTACAGGCTAGGCACCAGCACCCTGACTGGCCTCAGGCATCAGGATGAAATGCTTGGAGGTTGTCACACCGCGACAGGTTCCTCCTGCTGCACGACGATGCCCACGAACAGAGCTGACACTGCAGTAACATCAATGATGCCACAGCGTCACAAAGTGTGAAAAATAAATCGAAATCAAGTTTGGAATGAAAACTTTACTATGTCGCTAAAGAGTTTCTATTGAATATCAATAAATTATTATTAGATAAACTGTGCTTTTACTCCTGGATGATCCCAAAAAATACATCTGATATCAGCCCAGAGTCACTGACACATCAGAAGATCCACGGCGACGTTGTAGCATCGGGACAAAGAGCGGGAACGATGAGGGCGGAGCGTCAGGAGGGAGACCTTCCACAGTCTTCCACAGATAGTCGTTATATCAGGCTGCCCGTGGTTTCAGTGAGGATTGATCTGTGCATCACTGTAGGGTCTACCTTACAATATAAGGCAACGGTTGTTGTGATTGAATTGAAGTGCTTACTGTTACTCCACGTGACAAACAAAGATCTATTCAGGCTTTTGTGGATTAAACCCACTTAAATAAAATACAGATTACATATTTTCCATCACGTTCCCGGAGAAAGCCCAAAGCTCGCTGGTGGGCACCGGGATGTTTTATATGCAGCATGTGTTTTTTAAAAACCACGAAACGTCATAAACGTGTGAAGATGAGCTCATTAATCTTCCCACAGGATGTCCACGCGGGTGCAACGCTTGACTTCAGGGTTTGATTTTCAGCGTCAGTGACTGAGAGAGCTGCAGCTGAGCGGACGTGCCCGTTATCCACCTCACCTGAGCTTAGACCGAGCCGCCGCTCAGAAAAACATGGACTGTGTTAAATTAGCAGGTGATGGCAGGGAGGTTCAGGGCTTTAAATGAATCCTTCTCTCCTGCAGTGTCTTCTCAATCGTGAACTTTGAATTATTGTGGAAATTAGCTCAACAAAAAGAAAAACTTGAGAAGATATCCATGGATTTGAAATCTTATTTATGTTTCAAACAGTCGAAAACGTCATAAAACGACCCGTCAGTCAGTTATGTTTGTTACAGTCGATGCAGCGACTGTTTGTAGCTTTGTTAAAGTGTCAGAATCATTTTAACCTGTCAGTAAAAGCATCCACATGTTCAGAGTTCAGGAGTGGAATCATTATGGGGTGTAATGTAAACACTAGCAGTGAAACAGGTTTAGAAAATGATCCAGTTCAAAGGTAGCAGACGTTTCCACTCCACGGCTCTGTGCACCTGCTCAGGTGTTTGTTGTGAAGAGAAGTGATTATATTATATTACAGCGTTTTAGCCTATTTCAGCTTCATTAGGCACACGCACACACACACACACACACACACAGAAAAGGCCTCAATCATCTGAACATCCAATCAGGAGACTAATGAGATTAATCTGACTAATGAACGCCTCGCGGGCACGTTCACCAGCATCAGCATAATCATCAGTGTGACGTCCAGATAAATTCAAACTTTTCACATTTAGAGCACAAATCAGGTTTAAAGACAAACATTTACACTGTGAACAGGAAACGTGAGGTTTGTATGTGGACATAAAAAGATGCGCAGGATTCATTATAAAGAGAAATCACAAACAGCATCGTGTGCTGGCGTGACTGCTGTGTGCACCTCCTCAAACATCATCATCATCACCTCCTCTCACCTTTACTATTGTGTTTTTTTAATAAAAACACATCTACCCCTGAATATGTCCTGTATAAATAAAGTTTCGGTAGTTTGAATAGTTCTGCTGGTTTTACTTTGAAACGGAGCTCAGGTGGAACAGGTGGCACTGAGCCAGGTGAAGTGCAGCTTCACTCTCACTTCCTGATTCACACACACACACACACACTGCTCGTGCCTATGGTACGACAACTTTTCTCCGTGCCCCTGGTACACTGCGCAGAAAAACCTTGCCCCACACACACACACACACACACACACACACACACACACACACACACAGCTGTGGGAGAAAGAGGAACCGTCACTAACCGTCGCCGCCTTGATGGGCACGTAGAGCACCGGGCCGCCCGCGGAGCCGCCCTTGGCGTCGGGCAGCGTCCTGACCTGGAAGCCTTTGGATTTGACCCAGAACTTGAACTTGGCGTTGATGTGATTTCCGCTCTTCTCGTGCAGGAACAGCGCGTGGCTGTTCTCCTCGTCCCCCTGCAGCAGCGTCTGCAGGATCTTGTTGTACTTGCGGCGGGTCACGGTCTTCGTCTTACCGGAGTCTCCGTACGTGCGCAGGCACCAGTCCTGGAACTCCTCCGCGGGAGCCCCAGGGGCCCGGGCCCGCTGTAGGGCGGGGGCCGTCACCGTGTCCCCCGCGCTCCCGGCTGTCCTGGTTGCCATGATAACCGGTTGGGACGGGAGGGAGAGCCGCTCCGCTCTGCCGTGCGCGAATCCGCTCACCGTCCGGGTCTGATGGATCCACCGGACACGCGGCGGCTCCCTGCCTCCGCGCCGGGGGGAGAAACGAGTCCGGACCCAATGAGATCAAACACTGCCGACACTGGGCAGCTGACAACGGGCAGAGCCGCTAACCGTGTCCGACAGGAGAGCACGCCTCCTCCGTTTTTAAATTGCCGTCTGAAAAAAAGCCTCCCCTCTCCCTCTCCTGCTCCTCCTCCTCCTATGTTGCTGCAGAAAGACGAGTGAGCGCCTCTGGGATGTCCAGGAGAGGAGACGGAGCTCCTGCTCCGGTGTGGGGGGGCGGGGGTGACCCGCGCGCTCCTCAGACACACCTGTTACAGCGCGGAGCAGTCGGTCACCTCCTCCTGCTCCTCCTGCTGTGAGCTCCGCTGTCGGTCAGGAGGCTGCGAGCTTTCGGCTGTTCATCACCGTCGATGTGGACCTCCTCCTGCGGGCTGATGGAGCTGACCGGACACCTGTTTGATTCCTGCTTCTCCTCTGCTCCTCCAACACAGCCAGCCCTCCACCCAGCGGCTGCAGAGCGGAGGGGCGCGTGGGGCCGTCCTGGTGCGCGGAAAGCAGGAAGCGTCAAATATGAGCAAATCAGTACTTCCTGCCCACCAGAGCAGCGGCAGACAGGTGAACGCGACGTGACGTCATTAAAAGCTTCACCAGTTCACGTCTCTTAAAAGAAATCCGCCGTGAGTTTCACGGCGTGCACGAGTCACGTGACCCAAAGAAAACACACTGCACTTTAGGTGAAGACTAAAACCTTTATTCACAGTTAGTGTGCGTGTGAGCTCGTCTACGACACACACACACACACACACACACACACACACACACAGCAGTAACCTGCTAATCTGAACGCTGCTGTATGAACCACTATAGTAGATCAAACAGACTGTAAATAAAAGATGGAAACCACCACTATGACATCACCCATCGCTCACGTCCAAATAAAATCCGTCAGCCTGAGTCTGCTGTTTCAGGGTTTTATGTTTTAGACTTTGAGTCTTTTATATTTACTTTTCTCACCTTCGTGTATTTCCTGTGTTGTTATCTCACTTCCAGGTGTTTGTACTCTCAGCAGGGCTCTAGAGTGCAGCCAATCTAGTCGCAAATCCGACCACATTTTTCAGTGGTGCAACTAAAAAAAATCCTTGGTCCAACTGCTCCAGTAACAAAAAAGGTCTCTGCAACTCTGAAAGTCTCCGTGTGGTCAACAACTGACACACATCATGCCCTCATCGTGTGTCCCAATCAGAGATAGTCAGGGGTGGGACCTCTGTGATTGGCCGTGGTCCTTTGTGTGTATTTGAAAGTGCAGGCGGATAGAGGTGAGCAGCTTGAACAAAGTGATATCGATTCATTAAATCCTGAATCTTTTAAATATAAATGAATTTTGTCAGCATCTCAGGTTAAAGCTCTCAAAACTATTTCAACAACCACCAAACAGTAAATGAGAGCAGGTAACGGACCCCACACAAAAACGCAGAGCGGACCGTCGCGTCTGAATTAGCGTTCTCTTTCTCGGCTTTCTCACCCGACGGCCCGCACACGGACACGCCGTCGGGGCTGAAAGCCGACAGCTCGCTGACTCTGATGCGTCAGCGGGGCCGCGCTTTGCGTTTACGTCTTTTTTGCGCTCGATTCTGAGCTGCAGGTTTTATTTCTCTCCACCCAAAATTCATTGAACCAGCAGCAAAAGAAGATCCAAACTACACTTCACGTTTGATAAACATCGTCATGAATTCACTCTGATAAAATCACACTGGAGTTCGACACCTGTGGATTATAGAAATCAGTGATGATGCCCAGCCCGGGTGAGCAGCCTAGTGGATGTAGCTGTGGGTAATGAGAAAAGAACGATTGATGACTTTTTCTTGGCCTGATCTGTCTGACGTTCACAGCCAGCTCTGACACGGAGCCATCAGCCTCTGAGTGCTGAAAAAGCAGCAGTGTATCCAGAAACACTTTATATGCTGCGATAAATGCCCACGTGTCCCCTCCGCCCGCTGCCTTTCAGCAGCAAGCAGGTCGTCAGAGGAGCCGATGTGATGATTACGTTTAACATCGTCTACAGTATTACCAAAGAGAGCCAACGCACTTTGAGCACAAGCAGTTTTCAGTAACTTCTCTTTCTTGTAACTGAGCTCCAAATAAAGAACTTTGTGTTGACAGATTGTTAGTTAATCATTTACAAATCAATAGTGTCTGTGTGGACGGCAACTTTCCCCCCAAAATTGCGCCTCACTTTTGTGCTGGTGCACCTTTTTTTCTTAGGTGCACCGGTGCAACCATGGAATAACGTTAGTCTAGAGCCCTGCTTAGTGATGTCATCGGGTATCTGTCGTTATAGAGCTCCGCCTTCCTTATCTTCCAGGTCTCAGTCTGTGACGTTCGCCTGTTTAGTTATTTCCTGTTTTATTGTGGTAACCTCGCTGTTTGTTTAGCCTCACCTGTGCGTCTCACCTGTGTCCTCTGCTGTCGTTACCTGCCGTGTCTGTGTGTTCAGGCTGCTCTGGTTTGTACTCGTGTTTTCAGTGTTCAGTAACACTGAGTCTAAAGCTCAGGCTGCTCTGAACGCTCAGTTTCACAGTTTTTGATGATGATGTCACAGAGGGGGCGTGTACTCACTGCTGTTCAAACCTTCTGTTTGTGGGGGGCAGCCAATCAGAACAGAGAACACCAAGTTTCTGACAGAGGAAGAACTGAGGCGTGAGATGACGAAGCCTCAGTTCAGGCTTGTCTAAGCATAAAGACACGGAGATGGTAAAACCACAATGGGACCTCTCTTCATTTAAGCCTTGCTACCACAGAAGAAGACATCGCAGCACCACGAAACGCCTCCGTCTTCCCTTCTTCAGGCCAAACTGCTGGTTTCTCCTCTCAGGTGGTCTGAGGCCGGCGTTATTTCCTGCTCAGGAACGCCATCGAGCACAGCTGACGATGAAACCAGCAACAAACGGCGTGCTGCTGCTTTCATAGGAAAGTGTGACGGGTTCGTTTTCCTCACGTTCACAAAGAAATCTTCCTGCAAACGGACCCAAAACATCAGCTCAAAGCAACGCCGCTGCTCACCTCTGCATGAAATCCTACATTTATCCCTCTTACAGGCCTTACTCCCTTTAACCTCTAACGTACACGTTAGCACGAGGCACCTCGCTACCTTCCAACAGACTGCATGCCCCCGTGATGAGAGTGACGCCTCCCCGCTGTTGTGCACCCGTCTGGGCTGAAGACGCGAGCACACCGCATGTCGGTCTTTAGCACCATTTCAGTGAGTAGGAGCTCAGCGATTCTCAGATGCACAGAGACGGAGACGCAGCAGCTCTCCCTGAAAAAGCTTCATCACAGCTTTGTCTCCTGCTGCTCCGCACCTGCAGAGGTGACGGACAAGATACGATTGTAAGAATTAATAATATAGAATAGTGAGTTTTTAAAAATACAAACACAAAAATGAATCTGTTTGGTAAAATAAAAGTCTGGAAAAATAAAGTGTCAGAGCAGAAATAAGGACTTTATTTTGAAAGATGTCGGTATAAAAGCCTGTTTTTCTACAAACAGCTGGTGTTCAGTCCAAACTCGGCCGTTATGTTTGCGTCTCTGTGTTTTGTGGAGGCCCCCGAGTTTCCCCGTAGGAATCAGAGAGAAAAGGAGGAACTCGAGCGGAGGATGAAAATAGCCTTCCACCACGGGAAGTGAAAGTGTGTTTCAAAACACGCCAGTTTGTCCTCCTCCTGTCCGGGAGGCCAAGGCAGGCGGTGGAAGCCAACCGTTGTCTGAGGCGTCGTCGGTGAAATGCGTGAGGAGCTGATCATATGACACAAGCCAAAAGTCACAGATGCAACCCTGCAGCATCCGTCAGCAGCAGAGAGCTTCTCGAGTCATCGCAGCTGACGGAGCTAAATCTGTGGAAACCATCACAAATGCGAGGCGTACGCACTTAAGCATGATTAATGCATCTGATCGATGCAGATCCCAGCATGCACGGTGCGCCTGCAGTACTGTAGCTGGCGGTGGACTTTCATGCTGGGATCTTTCTCTCTGCCTGTCAACTCTAAAAATGTGGCGACAGAAGAAGTGTCGCCATCGTCCACAGTGTGGTCTGGTGATTTGGTGACAGAGATACTGCGCTGTCATCTCAGGGCGTGACGCATGTATGCAGTCTCCACGCCGCGCACAGCCTGTTGCTCGCTGTGCTGCAGGAGAGTGCAAGATAACGGTCCCACTGCACACGCCTGTGAAGTCAGCATGAGCATGCTGAGGGGAAGTCGCCTGCGTGACGCCTACCAAGGCGTGGATCTGACCGTGAAGCTGTAGGCTAACGACTCACCAATCAGAGCCCAGGAGTCAGTGAGCATGTGCATGAAAGTCCTTCACGTTTTATTCAGTATGAATGAGCTGTGTCCCAAAACGTCGGCTGCATCCTCTGGAGGCCGCATTTGTAGACCGATTACGTCACAGCGACGCGCCGAAGGCTGTCCCAATTCATCGACTCCTTCAAATGCGTCCTTCATTTCCCCGAATTTGAAGGATGGGTCAGGTGTGTCCTTCGTGGCCCACCATATCCCAGAATTCATAGCGCGGCCCAGCCAAACTCCAGTTTCCAACAATGGCGGCCGCTACTAAGTTTTAAAATCACTCTTATTATTCTTTCTGGGTCACAAAATAAACTTTTAACATATTTTCAGGCGCGAATGTAGCTGTGTAAACATCAAATATCTGCTCGGTTTATCAAGACATCGCACAAAAGTGCTCCGACGTTTTCGGAGACGTCTGCTACCCACCAGCTCGATAGCTGACCGGGGGGGTTCAGTGGTCACTCGAGCCGGCGAGAGCAGCGGACTCCCGGCTTCATCGCTGTCTTTTGCTACTCAGGTTAAACATGATATATAAGTCACTTGGATAACTTTGTTCTGTGTTTTGTTTGTTCCAGAGTAAATCGGTTTGGCTGAGATCAAAGTTATTAGATTAAATAAAACTTTATTAATCCATCGGGTGGGTTCCTCCGGGATTTTTCACACAGCTGAAAAAACGTCAAACAGAAAACTGATTAAACAGAAGAGTGAGACGGTCGAGAGTTTACTCCAGTGTCCTGTTATATTTTAGACAGCAAGGAGCAGACGGCGAGTTTATTAAACTCCACCCACACAGCGGTGACGCAGATCTGAAGGCTGGACCGTCCCA
>NC_140576.1:38113846-38166346 GCF_057381845.1 Rhamphochromis longiceps | reverse complement strand
TTTTGTGAGTCCCCAAAACAAAACCTCCTCCTGAACCTAGTAAGATGTCTAGGGTCTCTATTTGAAGTGAGAGTGTACTGGTCCTGAGTAGAGGCGCTACACAGCTTTATCATATCAGCAGTTTTTTTAGTGTGTGGACATTTTTTTCTACTCAACAGTAAAAAAACGTTGATGATTCATGTCGGATGAATCGGTTTGACGCACCTGATTCGGAAAACAAAGCACAGATAAATCTCTCTGATTATAAGATAAGAGCAGGAAAAAGAACAAAAAAGGGAAAGACAACACAAAAACCTTCAAAATAAAACAGGAAGTGAACTGAGAAGTCAGACAGGGAAACGGAGAACAGGACGGGGAGCAGGGCTCAGACTTTTCCTCTGCTAATCAGTGATGTCAGAATAAAAGAAGATTCATCAGCAGCTACCAGATTATTCTCTGTGTTTGCTGCTTTCCATGGAGGCAGTCTGGTTATTAATTTATGCGTTTTCTGAGGGATGGATCAGCAGATAAATGATGCTGTGGTCTTTATGTTACCCGCCGCTGACACTAAGCAGGTTTTTAACTGTAAAGTCTCTGAACGATCGTAAACTCTGCGTCGTGTTAAAACTAACCAGGCTGCTTGCTGATTGTGAATTCTGTCTGTGTAAATGTGATAAATCACAAGGTCTGAAATAAAACTGATGATGTTATTAAACATCTGGAAACATAAAACTTGGATTTGACAAAAGTTTATTATGTGTTTGTGAACATGTTCTCCTGCCTTTGTTTCAAACGTGAGTTTTTTTTCCATTCCATCGTTAGATTAAAGCTCAGCGTCCGGGCTTTATGAGCGCTTCTGCTTAGACAGCAGCGCCCTCTGGTGGCCGGAGGCAGGAAACGCTTCTGTCTCTGATGTCTGAGCTGAGGTTGCTCACTGAGAGTCCACGAAGAGGGTGAGCTCACCCAAAACCTTGGCTGGGGTTAGGTAGAGGATCATTAGGTGTTCCTTTGTCCCTCTCGGGGAGGGGGGGACACACTCCCACTCCCACGGGGCTTAAATCTGGGACTCTCCACCATTTGACTCTAGAACTGAAGAAGCTTCTCGGATGAGAGGTGAAACGTCTTCAAGCAACTTAAAGAAGTCCAGACGCTTTTCTCTCCAAGCTCCTTAGACTACGATGGTTAGTTTACGATGATTAGTCTGCATGTCTCATTACTGTCATTACTGTAACACAGAACATAAATACAACTTTAAGAAGATCAGTGAATGATGTGGAGCCTCATCCACTGGTTTCAGGCATCACATGGAGCCACACCCTCCTCTCAGACACTGGGTCAGGACAGAAGCTGGAGGTCGTTCCTGGTGAGGAGCCTCAAGGTTGGAAATTTCACCATGACAACCTCTTCGATTCGCTTGCACCCCTGGATGATGTGACAAAGAGAGGATTAGAGATTTTTGGGGACAATGAGGACAAACCATCTCTCTGATGTTCCTTTCAAAACCAAAGAAAAGTTTACAAAGTCTGAACACAGGGAGAGAAGCTGCTGGTCCGCTGGCAGGACAACAGTACTGTCCCTATTTCAACAAATATGGAGACCACTATGCATCCAGTAATATCCTCCTGGGAAACAAGGAAACATGTATCTGTCAGTTTACCTTTTTTGTGACGTCCTGCCTATTTGGGGCTAAAGGAGGCCATCCAAATGAGAGCGACCATTGACCTGCTCGCCTGATGCAAAGGTTTGGCACAAACCCACTGAGCCATGGAAGGAGAGACTCTGACCGACCAATAGGCACAAGGAACCGATTCCTGAGACATCGTCCATGTGAGGAATGCACCACCTGTGCATGTGAGAAAGGTTAATGCATCACTGCACAAGTAGAATGGGAGGCAGAGCCTTCAGTTTTCAGGCCCCTCTTCTGTGGAACCAGCTTCCAGTTTGGATTCAGGAGACAGACACTATCTCTACTTTCAAGATTAGGCTTCAAACTTTCCTTTTTGCTAAAGCATATAGTTAGGGCTGGACCAGGTGACCCTGAATCCTCCCTTAGTTATGCTGCAATAGGCGTAGGCTGCCGGGGGATTCCCATGATGCACTGGGTGTTTCTTCTTCACTCACTATGTGTTAACAGACCTCTCTGCATTGAATCATATCTGTTATTAACCTCTGTCTCTCTTCCACAGCATGTCTTTATCCTGTCTTCCTTCTCCCACCCCAACCAATCACAGCAGATGGCCCCGCCCCTCCCTGAGCCTGGTTCTGCTGGAGGTTTCTTCCTGTTAAAAGGGAGTTTTTCCTTCCCACTGTCGCCAAAGTGCTGCTCATAGGGGCTCATATGATTGTTGGGGTTTTCTCTGTATGTATTATTGTAGGGTCTACTGTACAATATAAAGCGCCTTGAGGCGACTGTTGTTGTGATTTGGCGCTGTGTAAATAAAACTGAATCGAACTGCACACTGAGTGCTTCAAAACACACCATGTAAAGTAGAAAAGGAGGGAAAAGTGCATGCACAGGGCTGCATGGGAAAGGCTGAGTGAGCCTTCACATGCTGTATGACAGATAAATTACAGTAATGACAGCATGGCTGCATTTCAAACGAATCAAGCACTTTGTTCTGAATCCTGCCTCTTTATATGGCCTCTAATATACACAGAAATGCTTTTATGTGAATGTGTTTCACAAATCTTAGAAATATGGTATCTAACCAGATTCTTACTCTGGATGGCATTACCTTGGCCTCCAGTAACACTGTGAGGAACCTTGGAGTCATTTTTGACCAGGACACGTCCTTCAACACACATATTAAACTAATATATGTATTTATAACCCCCTAAACACCAAATGCTGTGTTTCTACAGGCGTCCTTCAGTTTTGTGTGTAATGACTGTAAAGCTGCTTTGTTGGGCTGAGATCAGCTGACTGCATGGACCATTGAAGAACATGTCGTTTCTTTGGCGTGAGGAACTCTTGGGTTGCTTTTGCAGTTTGCTTTGCCTCATCGTGTGAGCAGAGGCTACAGCTGAACACTTCACAGTTCATCCTGCTGCTTCCCTCAGCAGTGCCACCATCATCATCATCATCACACCAGTGACCCGGCTCCACTGCAGCCATACATGCAGCAGATAAACTATACTGAAGCAGACCCTCAGAAACAGCATCACGACTGTTTGTGACATGACTTATAACCCCTCTGACGGCTGTTTCTCTGTCTAACTGCTCATTCTTCATATTTCTCCTGATTTCTTCTTGTTTTTGTCCAAAGCTGTCAGACGTTCTCGTGCCGAGCGTCTTTGTGCTCGATGATTTAGGCCCGAGCCTCTTCCTGTGGAGCAGAGGCAGTACGTCGGACCCAGATAACGACTCCTCTGTGTGGCTGGCCCACACACACACACTCACACACACCATCTGTGTCGTGTGTGTGAGTGGTTGTTTTTTCAGTTTCGAGCAGGAAGACATTAATTACTGTGAGCAAAGAGAGAAACCACGTTCTCGGTAAATTCTCAGGGAGGAACTTTAAGAGTCGGGAGCAAAATTCTCTTATCAAGAAAACACACAAACACACACACACTCAGACTCACACCAACTGCACACCCTGCTTTAACTGCACACACACATTTCCTTCCACCTTATGTGATGGATCCCATTCCTGCCAGCAGGGGGAAGTCTACATCTTCCTTCTACCTCAGGCTGCCTCACACACAAAGTATCCCCTCACCCAGCCAATCATTAATCCAGGTGTTCCATCGTGTGGACACAGGTGCATAACGTCGGCACGCACAGCTTCTACATTCATCAGTGAAACAACAGCTCACTCTGCTCTCACTCCACAGTCAGTGGAAGCACCTGGGAACAACAGCACAAAGTGGTAAAATCACACCAGTGGACGCTGAGACGTGCAGTCCACAGAGGTCACCAACTTTCTGCAGACCTCCAAACTTCACGTGGCCCGTACATCAGAGTGGCGATTGCGAGCCGGGCGTTCTCGTCCTACATCAGTGTGACCTCACAAATGTGCTTCTGGAAGAAGCGTTCCCATAAACACTCCTAAACCTGTGGAAAGCCTTCCCAGAAGAGCTGCAACATCACTTTCAACTCTAGAGCCAATGCTTTTGGGAATATAGTGTACATGGACACATGTACTCATCAGGTCAGAGGATGCAGCTCCAGATAAGCAGTCAAAAAATGAGGTTTGTGTAAAGTTCATGAGCTTCAAGCATGAATTTTAGGGCTGTTTACGGCAGGAATAAAGTCACAGAAGTGCTGTCAATGCTCCCTGGGATTAAGGTGAGCATAATTGATTAATTAATCATTAATTAATCATAATTGATTACACAGCGGTGGAGAGTAGACTTCATCACAGTAGATGTCTTTCTGAAAGCGCTGTAACTAAGTTTAAGACTATAATCCACCCACTGTTATCATCTTCAATGCCCTGTACCAACACAGAGCGGAGCAGCTATCTGAACGCTGCTCCAACAGAGGTCGATTATCTTGTTAATAATTTCACCTCCTCACTACGTACGACTCTGGATACTGTAGCTCCTGTGAAAACTAAGGTCTCTAATCAGAAGTACCTGACTCCGTGGTATAATTCTCAAACACGTAGCCTAAAGCAGACGACTCGTAATCTGGAGAGGAAATGGCGTGTCACAAATCTAGAGGATCATCATTTAGCCTGGAGAAATAGTTTGCTGCTTTATAAGAAAGCCCTCCACAAAGCCAGAACATCTTACTATTCATCACTGATTGAAGACAATAAGAACAACCCCAGGTTTCTCTTCAGCTCTGTAGCCAGGCTGACAAACAGTCAGAGCTCTGTTGAGCCAACCATCCCTTTAACGTTAACTAGTAATGACTTCATGAACTTCTTCACAAATAACATTTTAATCATTCCAATCATGGATAGATGTGATTTCTAATTGTCTTACCTGTCTTCCTCCTCTCACACCAACCAATCACAGCAGATGGCCCCGCCCCTCCCTGAGCCTGGTTCTTGGAGGTTTCTATAAAAAAGGTTTATATAAATAAAACTGAACTGAATCTGTTCACATATTGTCACCTGTGCACTCTCCACAGGTGAGCTGTGGAATCCAGTCTGAAAGGTTTCAGCTCATGTCTGACACTTCTGCAGCTTCTGTCGTCTCACTTCAGCTCGTAAAACAAGTCCTCATTTTACCTGGAGGTAAACCTTTAAAACCCCCATTCTCCTGCCCTTAGGACAAACAACACCTGGACAGGTGTCATCATTTGAAAGGAAACTCTCTCAGAACAATAAAAACAATAAAGTATAGCAGCAGGTGGGCGTTATACAGCACGCTTCCAGTGAACAGGACTGTGTGTAAAGCCAGCGACATTGACACAGGACGTTTGTAACTTTGGGGAAACAAGAACACGGTTGACAGCTGTGAGCTATTAGAGTTATTCTCCATAAACTTCCTCTTCCCTCTGCAGGTCCAACGGCAAAAATGTCCCCACACACACACACACACACACACACACACACACACACACACACACACACTCTTCAGTCTGTCAGTATCTTTTATTCCTAGCCCAAACAGACTCTTTCTTGGGAAGGCCCTGGTTATTCCCCACACAGATAAGCAGGCATACACACAAACTCTCGTTTTCATATCTTAGTGAGGACATCTCATTGACATAAAGCTTTCCCTAACCATGACCTAACTGTAACCCTGGTACTAAAACCAGATTGTGAGCCTCAAAAATGCCTTCAAACGTTGAGTCAGTGGGTATTTGACGTGTTTGTTGGGGGGTTGATTTGCTCTGCTGTT
This sequence comes from Rhamphochromis longiceps, assembly GCF_057381845.1. NCBI lineage: Eukaryota > Metazoa > Chordata > Actinopteri > Cichliformes > Cichlidae > Rhamphochromis > Rhamphochromis longiceps. Next base: position 38,160,571 of record NC_140576.1, on the reverse strand, counting down.
CTACTGAAGCCCCAAACATATCCAAACAGTGCTTAACACATGTATTAGACCACAGTGAGGGTTGACCCTAAACTAACAGCACTGATAGTTCCAAAATAGTTATTTATGTTTCTGTAATGGTTAATCCACCAGTATCCACAAGCTCTTTAATCAAAATGATATTTTCAGTGCTAACAAATAATTATTATTGTTATGCAGTCATTTTCAGATTCGCTGCTTTACAAAGAAAGCAGGAGAAATAATAAAAAGTATGATTTCTGTTGAAGATCACAGTATTGACGTGCATTCCTCAGCAGCTCAAAAAAACATGAATTAAATTTGTTGCACCTGTAGCTGACCTCAGGAGGACAATCACCAGTCGTATCTGAGCACAATGACACAAAGTGTTTTTCTGCAGGATTTTCACGTGGACGTAAAGTCTGGAGTCTCTCTGATGATCTAACTCATGATCTAATCACTTCCCAAAGAATGTTAATCAGCTGGTGTTTACTTAACATCAGCTGAGTGACGAACTTCTGCGAGAAGACTGAAACACTGACAGGATCGAGATCTGTGGGATTTTCTCTGCTCTTTTAAAAAGGCCAGAGAAACAACTGGGAGGAGCTCAGGAGGCCTCGGGGGGATGCATGCAGGGACACGTCGGGTCACACGATGAGACGAAAGGAGAGCCGGCATGAAGAAAGGAGGAGGAGGAGGAGGAGAGACACTAAGGACAAAGAGAAAGAATGTGAAGAGAAAGAGGAGAATTGCACAACAGAGGTGAAGGTTTGATTTGCTTTTGGCTCCGAGTCGTGAAACTGTGAGAGGCTGATTGTCTGTGAGGATGAGCATCTTTGGAACATCAGAGCCAAAGTTCCACCTGAATGAGCCTGACAGGAAGGAAACCCTCGTCCTTTCACCTGCTGCAGGGCGCCGTCTCCTCTCAGTTAGACCAGAGTCACCTTTGAGCAGCTCTGTTCACCTCTTTAATTTAAAAACACTCAGTGTACCTGCAGCCTGTGGGTCCCCGCCCCTCCCTCACCAGGTATCTGAACGTGTCAGAGGACATGAAGGAGCAGCACTTTCTCACTGCAAGCAATCCAAACCGCACAGCAGCTGAACAGTAAAAACAATATCAGTAACTAATATGAGCGAGCTGCTGTGTCCTGCAGCGAGGAGCCAATCAGCTGAATGAACAGGTGAGTTTGAAGGATGTTTGGAAACAAGCTGACAGGCTATAGGCTGATCCATCCGGACTGAGCAAAAATACGTTACTGAGGGCAAAACGATACGTGTGAACACGCAGCAGCTGAAAACTGTGCTACCTTACATTAGAAAGCCAATTATCGTGATGGCCAAGGCGCGCCCGCGTGCGCGCGCACCTGCGTCAGCTGGACTGTGACTGACTTTAAACACAAGAAGAAGAAAAACAGAGCCAGCAGCATTCAGCACAAACTTCAGTCTCAGGTCTTCATCAAATATTCAACTCCAGGAAACAAACAAAGCAATTTTTTAAAATCAAGAAATAAACATAAACAACTGCCCTGATTGGCTGTTCCATCAGCACTCCCAGACGCTCGGTCCTTGATTGGTCTGAGTTTGTCAAAAACTTTGGTTCGTTCATGATTTCCACATGACCACAGCCTGGATTTGCTGTTTACTGTGGGGGCAGACGGCCAGGTGAGAGCGAGGCGTGACAGGACACGCCGCAGAGCTATGTGGAACATTTCATTTTCTGCTAAATACGGGGAATCCTGAGTTTTCACTGAATCCGTTTACGCAACATCCCAGGAAACGCAGCAGGACGGATCCACGCACAGATACGTGGAAGCGTGAGCAGAAAGACGGGCTCGGCCTGGAGCCGTGCTTCTAATGAGGACAAGCTCGTCTGTCCGAGACAGCCAGCGCAGGGAAGGGCGTGAAGGTTACACACAGCAGGACGGGAGAGTCGGAGGGCACGACCCGCTGATGCAGCGACGGGGAGCGGTGGTGCGTTGAGTCCTGGTTTTGAGAAAGACAAACGACACGTCCAACTGACTGGAGGCTTTTTCTCTTTTTTAGGGCCGGCACGCCGAGCCGCTCGCAGACGGGAGCGTTCCTGAGCCCGTGCACGGATGTTTGAAGGTCACGGTTATCGTCCCTGCGCACAGAGATTCCTCCAGGTCCTCTGAGTATGTAGATGATGTCATGCTGTGTAGATGATGTCATGCTGTGTAGATGATGTCAAGCTGTGTAGGTGAGTTACTTTAATGTGGTTTAGGTTGTTTCTGTGACAGCCGCGTATCGCAGCTCTCTAATGTCAGAAAGTATCGTCAGTACGTAAAGGAGGAGCTGCAGATGCTGTACAAAGATATAAAGTAGGCGGGAAAACCCTTCAGAATAAAGGCAACTTCCTGTCTTCGAGCAGACAGACTGCTGAGGAATAATCAGCAGATAATTATCACAGACGTCTGAAGTGGTTTCGGAGCCGAGGGCTGAAACGGCGCTTGCACCGATGAGCCACTGAGCGCTCTGACATGTGCCTCCAGGCTCGTACGCATCCCTGTGTGGCCTTTACTGCACGCCCGTCTCTGGCTGCTACTCATTTCGCCTGCATTTAACCTGTTATTGCAGCTAATTCGTGTTTGTTTTAGTAATAATTTATTACATCAGTAAGAGACAGCAGGCCTGAACTCGATCGAACAGGTCTGGTTTCTGATGGAAGTGTCAAAATGTTCCCGCTGATCTCACCCAGGTGTCGTCGTGCTGACAGACTGTTTCCCACAGGGGGAGAAAACAGCAGATAATGACAGGTTACTCCTCAGTTTATTGACTCATTTCAGGTAAAAATGTCACACGCACACAAATTCAACCAGTACATACAACACACACACGGACACACACGCGCTCAGCTGAAGCACTCCATGCTGGCCTTGGCTCGCTCCATCTCGTGCAGGAAGTTGTAAAACTGAGGCAGCGTCAGTTCTGCAGGGAAGAGACAAAAAAGGACGACTTCCTGTCAGAGACAGAAATGAAAGGTTTTTGCATCTGTGGAGGAAAACGTGAAAAACTGGGAGAGCTCCAAACCAGGAATACTCTCTTCAAGAGGAATTAAAATACAGAGGAGCGGTTTAAAATCTACAGCTGCTGTTTGTGAGGTCATTTCCTCCCTGCTACACATAAGAGCCAATCAAAATCACCCAAAAAGCACACCTGAATTACGACCACTGCAGCATTTACCTATCTCTACTTTTAAGATCGGGCTCAAACTTTCCTTTTTGCTAAGGCATATAGTTAGGGCTGGACCAGGTGACCCCGAATCCTACTGAGCAGGGATAGCTCAGTAGGTAGAGTGGTTGCCCCATGATCGGAAGGTCGGGGGTTCGATTCCCCTTAACAGCTACCCTGAGGTACCCCTGAGCAAGGTACCGTCCCTACACACTGCTCCCCGGGCGCCCAATGGCTGCCCACTGCTTCACTGAGTGAATGGGTTAAATGCAGAGAGCAATTTCCCCACGGGGCTCAATAAAGTACAATAAAGTACACACTTTCTTCTTAGTTATGCTGCAATCTGGTCTTTAGGTGATGACGTGACGAATCCTGCTTCCGGTCCAAACTACTCTGCGTTTATTAAGGCTGTTGTGTTTTTAACATGTTTTAATGTTTTGTTCTATTTAATCTGAAGCCCCTAAAAGCAGTCAGTGATCACTGTCTCAGTTTTTATTACTGCTGTTCATTTGAAACCCTTATGATGTAGCTACAGCCCTGCAGCAGTATATTCATGACTAACCTGGTATTGTGGATGGATTATCTCAGTTGTTTTTCTGGCTGAAGTTTGGACTGCATTTATGCCTAACCATCAGGAACCTTCACGTTAACTTTTATCGAGTGGAAAAAGTTAGCGTTCATCCTCCAGCTTCACTGTGTTTATGCTATGCTAACATAGCTGTGTCGCTAGCGGTCACGTAGCACATCATTATATAGCAGCTAGCCCAACTTCAGTAACCCTACAAACGTCACTGCTGTTTAGTTTCCTGTCTTCATTTATGTTGGAAGTGATAGCAGAGCTGTACGTTTGAATGTTTCAGAAATCTCTGTCAGAACATGCTATATCATGCTTAGCATGAAGCTAGCGAGCTAACTTCCTGCTAAATCCATTCAATTTAATAAATCCTGTTTTCATGGATGCCTGGATGTTAAACTTCATAGTTACACCTGGTAAAGCAGCAATGCTGATCATTTTATTAAAGATGAAAGAACTTAGACAGTTTGTGACTCTTAGTGATGCTGCAGAGTTCGTTTGACTTTGGGACCTGGGAGTTTGGACCCAGACGTGGTTAATGAAGTCAGACTTAAAGACCGATAGGTACAGCTGCTGGGGGATTCCCATGATGCACTGGGTGTTTCTTCTTCACTCACTACGTGTTAACAGACCTCTCTGCATTGAATCATACCTGCTATTAACCTCTGTCTCTCTTCCACAGCATGTCTTTATCCTGTCTCCCTTCTCTCACCCCAACCAATCACAGCAGATGGCCCCGCCCCTCCCTGAGCCTGGTTCTGCCGGAGGTTTCTTCTCGTTTCCTTCCCACTGTCGCCAAAGTGCTTGCTCGGCCATTTGATTGTTGGGTTTTTCTCTGTATGTATTACTGCAGGATCTACCTTACCATATAAAGCGCCTTGAGGTGACTGTTGTGATTTGACGCTGTATAAATAAAACTGAATTGAAGATCTGTAGGTCGGCTGACTCTGAGAGCATCGGGTGGAGGAACTGATTTTTCATTTACGAAGTTTACACGATTAAACCAGACGAGTTCCTTTTTACATTTCTTACAGTCTTTTTCACTCGCAGCATCTGTTCATTATCTAAGTTTTGTGTCCTGATTTGCAGAAACAACCGTCAGAGTAACTTAAAGCTTCCTGTTACAGACTCGAGCAGTTGGAAAGAAAGACATTCAAGGTGTGCAAAACTTCAGGTACGAGTGACATCATCACTCACCCATGTAGACGTTTTCAGTGGAATTCCCCTTTCTGACCACGAGCTTCAGCTGCAACCAAACACAACGTGTTCAACAAAACAACGATGCTGTGTGTGTTTTCATATCTTTGTGGGGACCAAAATACCAGTCTCCACAAGTTTGAAGACATTATTGAGAATCAAAATGTGGTTTTAGTGTCCGGGTTACAGTTTGGTTAGGGGAAGCATTATGTCAATTAGATGTTCCCACAGGATATGAATACCCCACATGTGTGTGTGGAGCGCTGTTGTACCTGCAGGAAGACTGTGCCCAATTTCTGAATTTCACTGGTGCCAACAGTCACTGTGGGACGACAAAACACAGCGTGATAAAAACACTCAAACAGGACGGTCGCTGTGTCACGTCTGCGCCTGAAACAGTGAGGCGCGTCATGGTTAGCTCTGTTATTCAGCTTCCATCGGCTGCACACACCGAGGGGTTCAAATGTGCTCAGAGGGCGGACGCGCTCACAGACAGACTCAGACTGAACCTCTAATGTGAGCCAAATTTGCCGTGCACGCTAGGTTTGCTCCTTCTTACCTCCAAACTTCCACTCCATGTCAACCAGCTGGTTGACCATCAGAGTCTGCCCGACAGCTAGCCTGGTCAGCGCTGCGTAGTGCTCCGCCCACTGCAGGAACACAGATCACATCAGACTCCTGAGACACGTGTTCACCGTTTAAAGGTTGCCTGAGTAACATCGTAAGAACAAGTTTTATCAACGACACTGAGTCAGTGCTAACTAGGGCTGCCACGATTTGTCGACTAGTCACGATTACGTCGACTATCAAAATCGTCGACGACTGATTTAATAGTCGACGCGTCGTTTGAAGCTTTGTAAGATCCCAAAAGACGCAGGAATAAGTAGCAGGATTTAAGAGTGTAATAACGGACTGAAACAGAAGATGGCAGCACTGCATGTACAAGGATGCCAGCTACCGTTAAACCCCGAAGAAGAAGAAGAAGAAGAAGAAGAAGAAGCTGTGTCCCAGAATTCATAGCACGGCCCAGCGCAGTTTCCAACAATGGCGGCAGCTAGTTAGTTTTAATGTTACTCTTATTATTCTTTCTGGGTCACAAAATAAACGTTTAACATATTTTCAGGCGAGAATGTAGCTGTGTAAACCTCAAATATCTGCTCAGTTTATCAGGACACCACATATTTTCAAAAGCGCTCCGACGTTTTCGGAGACGTCTGTTACCCACTAGCTCGTTAGCTAGCCGGGGGCTAGGTCACTAGCGCCGTGAGAACACCGGACTCCCGGCAAATCGTTTTCAAACCCACCGCTGTCTTTCGCTACTCAGGTTAAATATATATGAGTCACTTAGATAACTTAAAATGTTATTGTTTGGCTTTTTTTAGTATTTTATTTGTTCCTGAGTAAATCAGTTTGTCTGAGATTAAAGTTATAGTTTTTACACAGCTGAATAAACGTCAAGCAGACAGCTGATTATCAGAAGTGTGAGATGCTCCAGAATATACTCCGGTGTCCTGTTATATTTTAGATAGCAAGGAGTTTATTAAACTTCACCGAAACAATCTGCAAATTTCATTAAAATTTAATAAACTATCATCTTGTCTTTATTTTTAGTTAGCACAGACCTTAAACACTTAAAGCTGTAAGCTAATGATAGTTATATAAGCTGTAGTTTTACGTCTAATGGATGATGATCTGATTAGTCGACTAATCGCAAAAATAATTGGTGACTAGTCGACTATCAAAATAATCGTTTGTGGCAGCCCTAGTGCTAACACGTGCTAACACCTGTCAGCTAGCTTCGGCCCAAACGGACACACGTGCTCCTCCCTGTTGTTTTACACGAGTCAGCATGTGCAGCCTGAGCATCACAATGATGGCGAGCTAAGGCACAGCTAGCTGGCTGACCATCCTCGTGTAGCCACCACCGTGGGAGTGTTAGTTACACAGAGGTTAAAGTGTGCTGGATCGATCTGGAACAGTTCAGTTCTTGGCGTTGCTTCGAGCAACAGCCAGCAGATACCTGACGCCCCGTGACGCGCTTACAGCCTCAGCCTGTGACGTGTTCATGGTGCAGATGTAAATAAAGCTGCAGCAGGCTACAGAAGAGGAGCTGCAGGATTTACCCACAGTAAACACAACATGTTAGCTGGTGAAGAAATGGTAAATGGACTGGTTCTCATATAGCGCTTTTCTACTCTTCTGAGCACTCAAAGCGCTTCACACAACTTGTGCATTCACCCATTCTAACTAGCATTCACACACATTCATACTTCGATGGATGCGTCGGAGAGCAATTTGGGGTTAGTATGTTGCCCAAGGATATTTGGCACGCAGACGAGGGGAAGCCAAGAACCTTCCGATCATTGATGACCTGCTCTACCTCCTGAGCTACAGCCAATCACAGAAATAAGTCCAGAGTCCTGGAAGGCCCTTTGAACCATCTATGACGTCTTTAATAGTAGTGGAAAGTTTGGCACACGTAAAGGGCGTGGCTTTGGTCAGGTGGTTTGATCCCAGTCTGCATGCCACGATACAAACCCCATGTTGCTCTATGAATGCATGAATGTCAGACAGGAAGCACTTAGAAACAGCACGCTTGTGTGAATGAGGCAGAAAAGCGCTGCATAAGCTGCTTTCCATTTACCTTTAGCACTACTTCACTTACCTGCAGTGAGAAGTGAGCCGACTTTTCCTCGCTCAGTCCTGAAAAATGATCAGAGTGAGCAGGTTGGCTTTCATTAACACAAACGTGACAGTAACTAATACGACTACTGTGAGAATGACTCTGAGGCACAGAGGACTCGGATGTGTACCTAATGTCAGGAGGTCTTCTTTGATCTGCTCGCCTGTCAGGTTTTTCTTCAGGGCTCCTGAGGAGAAAACAGACACGGACACCTTCCTGTTACTGTTTATAGCTCCACCTGTTGAGTGTCGGGTTTTAAACGCCGTGAGAAAATACTGTGCAGGTATCCCCACATACACATCTGTATGGAGATCACTGCTGCAGACACACCTGGCCCGTGCAGTAAGCGTGCACACGTACAGTGCAGCGTATACAGCACCACAGACAGATAGCCCACGCGTAACTGGCATTCTGGGAAATGGAGGAAGTGAAAATACAAACGAAATCACAGGCAGAAACATGCTGTCTGTGAATGAAACCTGAAAGCACAGTGTTAGCACTGTTGCCTCACAGCAAGGAGTTCACTTCCACCATCAGGCTGGGGTCTTCCTGCAGGGCTTCTCCCCGGGTACAACGCCTTCCTCCCACAGTCCACAGACATGCAGATAGTGGGGTGAATGGTTGCCTGTGTGTTAGCCCCCCCCCGTGACCTAACAAGGATAAGAAGCAGAGGAGGGATGGATGGCACATAAAATAAGATTTACTCATCCATCCACAAACCAAAAACACCCTGTCAGTGGGTTTATCTGTGACAAGGATTCACTTCCTGTGACTGAGATGAACAGGAAGCACTGGTGCTAACGAGGGAGGATTCTTTTCTCTCGTTCAGTTCATTTTTATTTCAGTGGTTTCTGTTCGAGCTCACTGTAATAACCTTGATGCAGACTCTGTATAAAGGACCAGATTAGTCAGAGATGAGGGAGGAAAAACGACCACTCTGCTGTTTTCTCTGATTTCTCTCAACACTTTGTTGCCGATCACATCTTATGGCTCGTAATAATCGCTGCACTTCTGTCTCAACTTTGCAAACAGAAACTCGCCCAAAATATTTGGCCCAGGTGTCAGGAGCACTTTGTTGTACTGAACTTCTGCACTGAGGGCTATACTTATCAGAAACTACCCGCATGGACCGCAGCTGGGCGGCTCATCAAGAATGCAGCAGCACATCGGGGCTGCACACAACACAAGTGGGAACAAGGGGAAGTGTTATCCATTTTCCATTTATTCTCTCGTGCTGGCAGAGCGCGTTCAGAGAAACACAAATTGAAATGTGTTGAAAGAAGCCTTAGTCTTCAGTTACACCTGCCTGAGCCTGCTGCTTCCATCGCACTGAATCAAACACCACCTATAGTCCCCTATTCAGTTACATCCCAGGTCACATGCTGCTGCTGTCGCTCACACAAGTGCTTCGTAAAACCGTTACTGCAGGCAACAGATTTAAAGCTCCATACGCCCTCATCGTGTTCAGCGCTGTGGCATCAACAATCTGACACTCGGCTAGAAATCAAAACCAGCCAAACTCCACTCCTTTTAACCTCCAAACACATGACCCACATCCCACAGCGCAGAGGATAAACAGACCACAGCACCGAGGCAACAACTCAGTTCCATTCATCACAACAGTGGTCGCCTCAAGGCGATGGTAAAGACCCCACAATCATCCAGAGAAAACCCCAATGATTAGGCAACAGTGGGAAGGAAAAACTCCCTTTTAACAGGAAGAGGGGCGGGGCCATCTGCTGCGACCGGCTGGGGTGGAGGGGAGGAGCCAGTTTTAACAGGATATTTCTAACTTTAGAGATGTTGCACAAATGGAAGAAAGCAGTCTTACATATTTGTTTAATATGTGCATTGAAGGACATGTCCTGGTCAAAAATGACTCCAAGGTTCCTCACAGTGTTACTGGAGGCCAAGGTAATGCCATCCAGAGTAAGAATCTGCTTAGATACCATATTTCTAAGCTTTTCAGGGTCGAGTACAATAACCTCAGTTTGATCTGAATTAAGAAGCAGAAAGTTAGCGGCCATCCAGGTCTTTATGTCTTTAAGACATTCCTGCAGTTTAACTCATTGGTGTGTGTTATCTGGCTTCATGGACAGATAGAGCTGGGTGTCATCTGCATAGCAGTGTAAATGTATGCTATGTCTTCTAATGATGCTGCCTAAGGGAAGCATGTATAATGTAAACAGAATTGGTCCTAGCACTGAACCCTGTGGAACTCCATAATTAACCTCAGTGTGTGAAGAGGACTCTCCATTTACATGCACAAACTGGAGTCTATTAGATAGATATGATACAAACCACTGCAGTGCAGTACCTGTAATACCTACAGCATGTTCTAATCGCTCTAATAGGATATTATGGTCGACAGTATCGAACGCTGCACTGAGGTCTAGCAGGACAAGCACAGAGATGAGTCCACTGTCAGAGGCCATAAGAAGATCATTTGTAACCTTCACTAAAGCTATTTCTGTGCTGTGATGAGCTCTGAAACCTGACTGAAACTCTTCAGATAGGTAAAGGGCGGGGTTATCACCTACAGTATGACACCTGACACTCAGAGTGCTGACAGGTGTGTTTCCAGCCTGTCTCTGCTCTTCTCCTGTCTGCCAGTGTAAAATTACAGTGAAGTGCTTCACACATAAATCTTCTGCATTCTCTGACTTTACTCTTAACGACACCGACTCTACCTGGTCTGTAGGTTTACAGAACTGACGTCCTGATCAAGGAGATAAACGAGGGAAAATGGAAACAACCTGATTCCTACCACCTAATCTGGTACGGCTGGATTTACGATGTCCGTGTTAGCCTCTGTGATTAGAGTGATGGATGATGAGTGTGTCTCCCACCCTGCGGCACCAGGAGGACGCTCTTCATCAGGTTCCTCAGAGGCCCGGCGCTCATCCCATGTTCCCCCGCGAACTCAGTGAGCTGCTGCATGAACCTCTCTGTCTGCGCACACACACACAGACACACAGACACACAGAAAAATGCATGCATTCATTTGCACATGCACACAAAAGGGCAGCCAATGTTTTACCTCGGTTCAGTTATCAAGGCTAACCACTAAGTCCAAAGTCCCATTAACATCAAAATGTGTGTGTGTGTGTGTGTGCGCGCGCGCGTGTGTATGTGCGTGTGTGTGTGTGTATGTGTGTGTGTGTGTGCGCGCGCGCGTGTGTATGTGCGTGTGTGTGTGCGTGTGTGTATGTGCGTGTGTGTGTGTGTATGTGCGCGTGCGTGTGTGCGTGTGTGTATGTGCGTGCGTGTGTGTGCGTGTGTGTGCGTGTGTGTGTGCGTGCGTGTATGTGCGTGCGTGTATGTGTGTGTGTGTATGTGCGTGCGTGTGTGTGTATGTGCGTGCGTGTGTATGTGTGCGTGTATGTGTGTGCGTGTGTATGTGCGTGTGTATGTGTATGTGCGTGTGTGTGTGTGTGTATGTGCGCGTGTGTGTGTGCGTGTGTATGTGCGTGTGTGTGTGCGTGTGTATGTGCGCGTGCGTGCGTGCGCGTATGTGTATGTGCGTGCGTGTGTATGTGCGTGTGTATGTGCGCGTGCGTGCGTGCGTGTGCGTGTGTATGTGCGTGCGTGTGTATGTGCGTGTGTATGTGCGTGTGTGTGTGTGTGTATGTGCGTGTGTGTATGTGTATGTGCGTGCGTGTGTGTGCGTGTGTATGTGCGTGCGTGCGTGTACGTGCGTGCGTGCGTGTGTGTTCACCTCTTTCGGCTCCAGGAGGAACTGGAACAGAATTTCAATCAGGCGATGAAACTGCTGCATGAAAGAAAAAGAGTTTGCTTGTTGGAAACTTTGGTCAGATTTACGTTTCAGCTGCAGCTCAAAGACCTGATTCACTCGTCTGTCTACCCCTGCCAGGCAGGGACAGAGGAACAAACCTGCAAACTAAAAACGATTGGTCCACAGCACTCATGAAGAACATCTCAACATGCTTTAATGGTCTTGCTGAGTCCATGTGTTCAGGCCTCGGGCTCAGAAGTAACCCAAAGGCTGAAGATGCCACCGTCTGATGTGTGAGGCATCAGTGCACACTCAGAACGCTGCATCAGGACTCAAAAGCTTTATTTCCTCTTGATGCGTCCGAGATGCTGCACGAGGCAGACGCCCCGAGAGCCAATCCAGTACCAGGATTAATGCCACCTGCCTCCCGGCGTCTCCTAGACTTTGTGTGAGGAGCTGTGCTCCCGATAAAGGAGGGAATGAAGACTCTCACACTGAGTTTAAAGAATAAAGAAAGATTCTCTTCATCACAGTGAAGGTTGCCTCCTGTAACTCAGGTACTCATCACTAATCTGCATCAGCCTGCAGACCAATCCTAATATTCTGGATTATTGTAATCTGTTAGCAGCCTAACTGCTCTCTGATGTCACGTTGTCACGCGAGGGCCCGGGCTCTCAGCTCTGCTGTCAGTCTCCGTGACATCACGGCGCTCTCGGCGTAGGAGGTGGCGAAGACTGTGACATCGTTCCAGTGTTAATCACTGTACACACATCATCAGATGTGCTGAGTAATCAGATTACAGCTGAGCGGCAGCTCCTGGAGGTGTTGAAGCTCCTCGCGTACATCAAAGTCCTCTTTAAATCCCGTTTACAGGTGTGTTTACCTCACAGAAATGCCACCATCCTGCTGGGCGGACCGTCAGCCGTGGCGCGCCTCAGCGCTCCGCCCCACAGCACCGTGCTGCACTGTTATTGGTGAGTAATAAACCGACGGCATCGATAAGTCTGGACGCTGACGTTCAAAGCGGGTTCTGCTGGACGCCGTCTGGTCACGTGACAGCGGCTGTGACTGCGCGCATCACGTGCCCTTCAGTCTAACAGCTCGTGGCTGTCGGACGTCTGTTTGAAGCCTGAGCGATATTTCTGCTCATCAGCTTGTTCACCCGGGGATTCATCAGCTGGCAGCCAGCTGACACGGACACGTGTACATTCCGTGAGGTACAGGTGGGCTGTGACCGTTAACCTCCTTTCACTGACGTAACGAGCCCCGGGGCTCGGACAGCTTCCGGTAAAGCTGCTCCGTTAAAGCCGCGGACTTACCTGCTCGTTCAGCTTGTTCAGGTTCTGGAAGTCGGTGCCGACAGAGTCCGGTAAAACGTCTTTAGTGAAGTGAAGCTGCATCGTTTCTGTCGGCTGACCGTCCCCCCCAAAAAAAAAACAGCCCGCTGCGGAGCGCAGTTCCGGGTTATGGATGAGCGCATGCGCACAAGTGTCTGCCAGACAGGTCAAGAAGAAGAATGAAAGATCAAACCTCACGAAAGCTTTTCCTTTAGTTTGACGGAGATTTATTTTTGTTCTTGTAAGACGAACTTTTAGAAGTTTGTAGCAAAAAAGCTGAAAGTTTTTGTTCCCTTTAAAATCACTTTGAATGTTCTCACCACGAGTTTAATTATTTTGATTATTATGCATGCGGATATAAAGCATGTGGAACATTAATTTCAATTTTATTTTATTTGTATAGCATCCTGAAGCAACAACAAGGCGCTTAATTACATTGTTTAGTAAAATTTGTTTAAATGTTTAGTCATTAATATCAAGTCAAAAACGTTATTATTTTCAAATACATAAAAACGTATTCAGGAACATTAGACATGTATTCATGTTATGTATTCAATGGGCTACGGTCTCTTATGCTATTTTACATTAGCAAATAATGCGACATTCATGTAATAATAATAATAAATGTTATTTATAGGCACCCATTAAAATGCTTGAGGTCTCCTTACATTTGTACAGCGAATTAAAATCATATACACAAATAAATCAGAATAAAATGAACACATAAAAGCACAAAATGACTGAAACAGTTGTGATCAGGTGGGTTTTGTGATGTCACTGAAAACGACTTTAATTTTTGGAGAATTCAAAGCATCTATAAATACCAGATGTTCAGAAAACAGCTCACATCTGCATCATGCTGATACGGTGCAAAATGTCAGTCACAAGTCACGAGCCAATGAGCATGCCCCGATGATCTTCCTTCTTGGCACAAATATGGTCAAAACGCATTAAATGAACTTGATGTTTCACTCAGAGCGACCTGAAAAAATCTCTGAGCTCATGAACTCATCAGCAAAGTGCTCGTAGGGGTCAGGCGCACGATCTGATATCCTCGTGTCGGTGTTGTTCCCAGATCATCATTAAAATGTTGTTCCAGGATCAACATTGCAAGTGACCAATCAGAATGTGGTGACGTCATACTTTTGCGACTTCGGGAAAAACTGCAGTAAAACAAAAAACTGTCTTAAGCTGCGAGAAACCGCCTCTGTCTGCCGATCAACGGACCCCGACCCTTTAATAAACACTAAGCAGAACTGATATTGTCCTTGCAACATTGGAATTTCATAAATGCACGAATGGCTTGGCGCGCCAAAGAATAACGTCACAACAATGTGATTGGTCACTTGCAATGTTGAACCTGGAACAACATTTTCATGATGATCTGGGAACAACACCGACACGACGATATCAGATCATCCAGGGGTCAGGCCGAGGGTCGTTTTCTCATCCACTTCAGAAGGACCCAGGTCTTTTTGTAACTGCAGCTGTCGCCCCCTGTTGGCAAGTCCGGGCAGCTTCTACGGGCTTTGATTTTCAGGCCTTCAATTCCAAAAAACTCTGGATGCACTTCAGAAGGACTCGAGTGACTTTGTTCTTTTACGTGGCCGAAATCTCCCCTGTGGTCCAAATGAACAGCAAACCTTGTGCTGCTGGAAATCATGAAAAACCTGTTTTCCTTTGGAGGTGATGCTTCTGGAAGTCAATGATCCCAATAACAATGATTATGAGATGGTAATACGATCGTTCCTAATGAAACTGTCCACAGCCCAGCGAGCCCTCTCAGGTCATCAGCTTCAGATCTTTGAACTGTTCCCAGAAACAGATCCAAGCTGGAGCTGCTTTCAGTTTCTGCCTTTTGATGATCGATTTATCGATTAAAGTCGATTCTGACTTGGATAACGTGAAATTGATTCATTAAAATCCTGAATCGATTTTTTAATATAAATTTATTTTGCCCAAAACGCCAGAATCTCAGGTTAAAGCTTCAGGTTAAAACAAAATTTCAACAACCACCAAACAGCTGAAGCAGTAAATGAGAGCAGGAACACGGTCTCTGCACAAAGACGTAAACACGAAGCGCCGACCTGACGCGTCAGAATCAGTGAGATGTCGCCTTTCTCACCCGACGGCACGTACGCGGTCACGCCGTCGGGGCTGAAAGCCGACAGCTCGCTGATTTTGAAGTGTTGCTTTGTGTTTACGTCCTTTTTGCGCTGATTCTGAAGCTGCAGGTTTTTCTCTCTCAAACAATATTGACCGAACCAGCAGCCAAAGACGATCCAAACTACGCTTCACATGAACATCGTCATGAATTTCCTCTGACTTTGGCTGTTTTGCTTCCACCACGATCACACTCATGTAGAGCTCTCTCTCTCTTTCTAAATCGATAATCAGAGCCCACCCTTATTGCCCACCATCTACACTGTCGGCCGCTGTTGGATTTTTTTGTTTTTTACTTACTTCCGACAGAAAGCCTCATTTCTGCTGTTCGATACTGAACAAATTGAAACTTTTTACATTTTGCAAAACTGCAAAACGCTGAGCTTTGTCTCTAATCAAACCTCTGTAACTTTGCTCTGCTTCACTTCGTTTTTGACAATATTTTTAAGGTCATCTGCTATAAAAACACAGACCAGGAAAATCGCCTTCATGTTTTTCTGTTTCATCCTCAGTTACTTTGACACAAAGGCGTCTGCTGTGCTGCTCACACCTTTGATTAAGTCTGGCAAGTGTCAGCTTCCTTTTTATAGAATACAAATGCTATATACAACAGAGTAAGAAAACACAAAAGTACAACTTTGTCAGAAAAAGATTATTGCACTTAGTATTATTGCATATGTGTGGATGTGTGTGCTTGATCAGTTAAAGTCTTTATTATGGAGTCTGACAGCAGTGGGGAGGAAAGACCTGCGAAATCTCTCCGTCCCACACCGTGGGTGCCGCAGTCTCCCACTGAAGGAGCTCCTCAGTGCTGTCACAGTCTGCTGCATGGGGTGGGAGATGTTGTCCATCAGGGATGACAGCTTAGCCGCCGTTCTCCTGTCACTCACCACCTCCACTGGGTCCAGAGGGCATCCTAGAACAGAGCTGGCCCTTCGGATCACCCTGTTCAGTCTCTTCCTGTCCCCAGCAGAGATGCTGCCGCCCCAGCAGACCACGCCATAAAAGATAGCAGAAGCCACCACAGAGTCATAGAAGGTCTTCAGGAGTGGGCCCTCCACTCCAAACGACCTGAGTCTCTGCAGCAGGTACAGCCTGCTCTGCCCTTCCTGTAGAGGGCGTCTGAATTATGAGTCCAGTCCAGTCTGTTGTTCAGATGAACACCAAGCTACCTGTAGCTGTCCACAGCCTCGATGTCCATACCTTGGATGTTCAGTGGTTGCAGTGGAAGCTGAGCCAGGACCAGCCGCTCCAGGGTCTTCATCAGGTGGGATGTCAGAGCCACCGGCCTGCCTGTGAAGGGTCTGAGGTGTCAGAGGTGGAGCAGCAGCAGTGGGGGTGGGTGAGTCTGCAGCCGATGTTGTAGACTGTCTCATGGCTGAGTCAAATCTGTTGAAGAAATGATTCAGTTCATTTGCCCATCTCACATCCCTCCCAGGCAGAGAGTTCTGCTGTTTGTGGCCTGAGATGGTTCTGAGGCCTCTCCAGACTTCACCAACGTTGTTTTGTTGAAGCTGGTTCTCCATCTTCTGCCTGTAGCTCTCCTTCCCATTCCTTATCAGTCCCCTCAGCTCTCTCTGCACCCTTTTCAACTCCTCTTTGTCTCTGGATTTGAAGGCCCTCCTCTTCTGCTTGAGGACGGTTTTAATTTCTGGGGTAATCCAAGGTTTGTTGTTGGAGAAACACCGTACAGTCCTGGTAGGTACGGTGTTATCCACACAGAAATTAATATAGTCAGTAATGCATGTAGTAAGGCTGTCGATTTCCTCTCCGTGGTCGTCACAGATCACCTCCCACACAGTCGACTCAAAACAATCCTTAAGAGCCTCCGCGCTCTCCTCTGACCATCTCTGCACTGTGCTGGTGGCTCCCTGCGCACTAAGGGCTCATACACAGGGACAAGGTGCACCAGGTTGTGGTCAGATCTGCCCAGGGGAGGGAGAGGTGATGAGCTGTATGCCTCTTCTGCATTGGCATACAGTAATTCCAGTGTTCTATTGTCTCTGGTTGGGCAGGTCACATACTGGGGGAAGGTGGGCAGTGTGGAGTCCAGTGAGGCATGATTAAAGTCCCCTGATATTATGAGAAGGGCTCTCGGAGATTGTGTTTGCAGTCTGCTGACCACAGAGTGGAGAGAGTCACAGGCTGCATCCGCGTTGGCCGAGGGGGGGACATACGCTGTTATCGCGATAACATGCGAGAACTCCCGGGGCAGGTAGTACGGACGCATGCTAACGGCTAACAGCTCAATGTCTCTGCTGCAGAGTTGTTCTTTCACTTTGACGTGCCCGGGTTACACCATCTGTCGTTCACAAACACTGCCACTCCCCCTCCTTTCCTCTTACCGCTCTCTCTCGTCCTGTCCGCCCGCAGCAGCTGGAATCCCAGTAGCATCACGCTCGTGTCTGGTGTTAGCGGTGTTAACCATTTAAACCTATTTCCAGCATTCAAAATAAAATAGTTCTTTGTGTTTACACTCAGTCTTTCAAATAGATGCCAGTGAAACACAGCAGTGAATAAATAAAATCAAACACTAGCGGTCCTGTTGCTCTATTTTCACCTGTATAGCAGGAGTGGGGCAGGCGGAGGTTTGCCCTGGTGCAGGTGAGCCGCAGTGGTCAGTGGAAGAATCCGGGAGTTTCTCATTCCCGTGGTAGCTACTCGGTGCTTGCTTGGAAGTTTAGGGGTTTTCTTCCCACGCACAGCGGACACTAATGTGTTTGTCACTTTTTATGGAATCAAACTCAAAGTAATGTGATTACTTCCACGCTTTAAACGCTGCACGCTCATACTCTCTCCCGCACTGATATATGATCCATTGTTGATCTGCACACAGCTGTTGTCACGAACTTCGCACTCGCTTACGTCACTGTCGTGAGACATTCTCGCAAAAAAATCACGGTTTTAGTAACGCAGTAACGCAGCGTTCCTACGGGAAAGTAACGGTAATCTAATTACCGTTTTTGCAATAGTAATCCCTTATTTTACTCGTTACTTGAAAAAAGTAATCGAATTACAGTAACACGTTACTGCCCATCTCTGCTGATTCGAATCGTGGATCGAATCGATTCTAGAAATCAGTGAGGCCCAGCACTAATTCATGGCACATCTGGCTCGTCTTGTCCCGTCAGGGGGCAGTAAAGCCTGCGCTGTGGTGGAAACAGAGTGATGATGTTTTTTAATCTTTGAGCGATAGGCTGAGATCATGACAGAGAAAATCCATGAAACTCCTTGAAGATTGACTCAGTGCCACAGACAATGTGGTAAAGCGAGGCTGACTAAGAACACACTCTGAGAGAGAGAAGCGTGTCGGTAATTATTGTGGCTCAATAATAGTTCCTGCTCTCACTTTTACCTCGCGGACAGAAAATGGGAGTTAACCATTTCACCTGGGAAAGACCTGATCACTCCGAGCCACCAATCAGCTTCCACCTCCGCCTGCACCCCGCCCAAGAGAGAGAGGGAGCGAGAGAGCGAGAGAGAGCGAGAGCTGATGCGCAGCAGCATGCTTCCACATCGTGAACACCTCCTGCTGCCTGAGGATTAGAGCTCACACTCCAATCTGCGCTCAACTTCAGCGGCTGTGAAAACCTCGTTCGGACTCGGACTCGGCACCAGAGTGTTTCCTCCCAAGTTCCCGCTGTGCAAGAAGCAGACGCGTGCATGGTTATGTAAGTATTTTCCCTGGGAGGGCGCGGGGTGTTCGTCCCTCCAGGACTTACCGAGAGAGTTAGGAACGAGAAAGAATGCGACGTCGCCGGGCAGAGTGCGCCTCGCTGCAGCTCTGAGCTCCACATGTGCGCACAGCTGCGCGCACATGTGGAGCTGAGGGAGCAGAGCGCGATCTGAGGCTCTCCGAGGAGCTTCTCCGTGTCTGCGGCGGAACG
The DNA here is from genome assembly GCF_057381845.1 of Rhamphochromis longiceps. NCBI lineage: Eukaryota > Metazoa > Chordata > Actinopteri > Cichliformes > Cichlidae > Rhamphochromis > Rhamphochromis longiceps. Next base: position 38,141,808 of record NC_140576.1, on the reverse strand, counting down.
TAACTCCGTTAAAACAGTTTTAGTTAGCGCGTAATACACGTGTAATAACAGCCTGGCTGTTCCGGTCAGTGAGTGCACAGCGGAGTGCGCGGGGACGGAAGGTCAGCGGGTTTTTCTTCTCTCGGTGGTTTGTGCGCTGTGAACGCGCGCACGGTGAGTTTACCTTCTGTGCGCCTGACAGTCCTGCTGTCATGGCAAGTATGAACACATGTGCGGCACACAAGTGAAAGTACTGATATGAGCACGCGAGGAGACTTTAAAGAGAAACGGCTGAGGGGAGAAATCTGCGGGGGGGTCACCGGCGGGGGCGCACGGAGCCCTCGTGCTCCAAAAAACACACCAGCACGGAGCAAACATGGTGGACGTGTGTTAAAAATGTCCCAAACCAGGGGCGGATCTAGAAAAAGGTGGAAATCAATGCTGCTTCCTGTAATGTGTCATTCATGTGGTTAGAATACAGCAAGTACACACATGTTTCATATAAACACACTCTGTAATGTTCGGATTGGCTTCAGCCCACAAAATCAAACGTTACAGTTACACAAAACGTGAATTTAGATTTGATGCACTGTACGGCAAACACAACAAATAAGCATGTGGCCCAACGTGATCAGCTACAAACACAAGTCTAACTAAAGTCTCACACTGTTAATATTTTATTAGGAACAATCAAACTGTTTCATGCTTAAATTTACACAAAACGTCAGAAATCCGTCAAACCGAATTTTTCACGACGTATTGCGTTCACGCTCTGGGCTCCAGCTGTTTTCATAAACTGTTTGCCTCACTTTATTTGGGGTCAGTCTTTTCAGTTAATTTACAGTTTCTCTCGCACTGACACACTGTGCTGTCAGACAAAGGAAAAGTTACATTGTTACTGTAACAAACATATTTAATCCTTTTTATAACTTGAAATGCAAATAAAACTTGTACATTTTAAAAACTTTTGCAAACAACAAAGTTATCAATCAGGTGTTCTGCATCAAATAAGATGCCACACATATTATTTGCGCCTCTCCAAAAAATAGTTTCTGTCCACTGTAAGAGCGAGGGGCACATCACAGCCTGATACCTGCAGGCCTGACAGCAGCAGGTGTCAGGCCTGCAGTGTCCACAGGTGTGGTGTCCACAGGTGTCCACCTGTTTCACACCTGCACACAGCGTTTACACTGCAGCCTGCCTTTGGTGGCAGCTGTAGAATTTTTGTGGTGGGTTGGGTACGACGTCTGTTCCTGAGATTACCAAGATTAGGAGGTTCCCATGACATCATCCACATCCTAAAGGTGAAAAAGTGTCTGAAACTGAAGGTTGAGAGTGGCCTGAGCTTCAGGCTCACAGGGATTACCCAGCATGAACTGAGCTCATTACTAGAAACCGTGTTTAATATGAAGATCCATCATGGAACAGGAGGAATATGACTGGAAATGAGAAGAAGAAGAAGAGCAGGCCACCTTAGCTCGGCTCCATACAGAACTGCAGCGATTTGTTATATTTTAAGCAGATTTGATAAATGCGATCTCTGTGGTTTGAAATCAGTGTTCTCATAGTTCAAAATGAGTTTCACACTGAGACTGAGGTTCTGGGGAATTCTGACCTGCAGCTTCTTTGTGACTCAGCGTGGTCAGAAAAATGATAAGACAGTGACTCACTCTGCAAAGGGTTTATTCTGGATATCACATCATTTGTTTACAGATCATTCATAAATATGCAGTTAATAATTCCTCAAATATTTCCCCCAAAAACATCCAGCAAATTTAATCTGTTAATAAATGCCAGAAAACGAGAGCTGTTCAGTCTCTCTCACCTTAAACAAATAAACCTTTTACTTCCTTGTGTGAGCTGGAGTCGTACAAGAACCCAGCCAAGCAACATTTGCATAAGCACATCTGGCACATCTGGCAGTGGGACAGAAAACCTGCAGACAGACTTGATGTGTCATCTGAGGCATGGTGACTTTTATTTTCAACAAATGAAGTGTGAGCATAAACCATAGACTGTATACAAAAGATGGACGTGGTTGCCAAGGTGTCACCATCAGTTTGTGAACATTTTAGGCCGTCTGCGTTTTGGAGGCACAGGACGTGGTTAGCTTCGTGATCAGGCGGGAGTGTCACACAGATGCAGGCCACCCAGATTTTTCTGTGGAACTCCAAAGAATTCCATGTTTTTATAGAGCAAATAGAAAATATTCTCTAATCGTTTGAATTTACTTTTCCTTTTAATAACATTTTTTATGATAAAAAACGTGGATTTCTCTGCGTGCGGAAGTCGGCATCGGCAGACACAGAAGCCGCCACGAAATATCCCGAGACCTTCAGGAGAGTCCCGTCGTAAGATGATGCTGAAATGATATTTAAGTGTTTTAGGAAGCCCATCGGAGCGGGCACGCTCCCATTTGTGTAACTATTTTTAAATTCCAGTAGAATTACAAAGACGTAACCTAGCGCAATCATTTTTGGTTTTTTGCTTATGAAACCAGAGGAGTCGTACTTGCATAACATGCGTTCAGCTTGTCCGCGGTCACAGTTTCCTTCCACAAATGGCTTCTTGCAAAAATCGGGTAAAAAGCGCTGGCAAGAACAAAAACATTATAATCCAGAAACATGCGATCAGTTATTCATAGCACTTCCTATGTTGGAATAAACGTCAGCGCGAACTATCGCACGTTACCTGCAAAAACCAAAAGTGACGTCATTTTTCGTGGAAACGTAGTTTTTTCATTACAGGGCCTTAAAAGCTGGTTTCCTGTTTGACTTTGTGCCGCTCTGTGTAGTTCCTGAGACGCTCCGAACTCAAACTGCACTGTTGGAAATCATTTATTTTAATGCTGTTTTTTTGCAAATTGTGCACAATAATATTTATTTTCAATTTTCCTGCTCGTCAGCAATATTAAAATAAAATCCCAGAATTTCACCAACATGGAAAAACTTTGATCAAAATGCTCCAACAGTACAAACACAGTCCAGAGGTTCAGCTCATTGACTCCAGTTAAATGAGGTGAAGGCTAGCGCACAGCTAGCAGCTACAGCTCCCTGTGTCACCCTGCACGTGTCGGTGAGAGAAGCCACGCCCCCAACCATGCAAACTTGAATCCAGGTGAATTATAAAAACATGTGCGCAGGTGTTATAGAGGAGGAAAGAATCCAGCAGTTTGTGTATCAGGTTGTAAACATGTTTATTTCTGCTGTTTTAACATGTGACTCGCCGCAGCCTCTGCTGGACACTCGTGGAACTGCAGGTTTTGGTGCTTCAGCTGCATGAAGCTCAGTGCTAGAAAGATAAACAGTCCTGCAGCTCAAGCGTGAAACATTCACCTCTGACAGCAGAGCAAAGGCGCCGTCACTGTGAAGCTCGCCTCCTCATTTCCTGTCACGTGTCTGCTGCTCCAGCGACGGATGTTCGCCCTGAACCCAGTCTCTAATAATGAGGTCAGTGTGTGTTTATCACCCTCGCCGCTGCGTCCGGCGTCTGCTGATCGCCACAGTCCCGTGTAGCATGGTGTTCTCCACCTGAGGCAGGACTCTGATGTACAGACGATGTCTGCACATTGTCTTTCTCATGAGAGGAGGCGTTCCCTTCAGAAAAGGCCCACAGTAAAAGTCCACTGTGACCTTTACAGGTGTTTATCACATAAATGTGCCCTTGGGGCTGATAATGTAAAGGGTCCATATTTCCACCATTTCTCTCACTCAGTATCAGCAGAAATGTAAAGCCAGGATCATCAGAGCTGGAAAAGGTTGGATTGGTGCTTTCTTATCCAATAAGGAGCGATATCTGGAGATTGAAGCTCTGGAAAGCTCAGTCTTAGAAATCTTGGTTTTGTTGAAGTTTCTCTAAGTGTTCGGTGCATCTAAGCTAAGTTAAAGCACAGGTTTCACTCTGTGGCTGCTGCAGCAAGAAGCACTGAAGCTTTGGCTCGTCCACAGTCGAGCGCCGTGCATGATCGACATGTGCATGCGTGGATAGCAGAGGCTCAGAGCGCTCCGTTTTCAGAGTCTGGGGTTTTGATGTTAAACATCGAGCCGTTTATTTGTAGCTCGATGTTCTGACAGAAGAGCTGCAGTTCTGTGAGGAGTCCTGGTGTACAGTTCAAAGTGGGAGCTCGTGGCAGTTTGTGTTCTTCGTGGCTCTGCTGGAGGAGCCGCATACCTTCGTTCTGTACAATAGGAGCCGAAGCACACAATGTATGAAGTCTAAAGGCTCCATCTGAGCTGGAAGGGGCCATAAAGTACATGACAGATGAGGAATGCTGCCCCCAAAGAGTTAGAGAGAGACCCTGAGGAGCTGACCCCTCCCACACACACACACACACACACACACACACACACACACACACACACACACACACACACACACACACACTCTTTGGGAGTGAACAATCCCCTCTTGCAATGCGCTCCTTAATCTGCAGCCACCAGACACAACTTTGATGTGAAGCCCCCCCCTCTTGTCCCTTTCGCTGGGCCCCTCACGCTGCCCTCCGTCCTTCCTCAGCTCCTCGGATTCTTTCTCACTTCCCTCTGTTTCTGTTTCTCGGAGCTCAAACACACGGCCTGGAAAACGTTAAAGATATGCAGCGAGGGCGAAGCAGGAAGGGAGCTAACGCAGCCGTGGTTACGTGTAGTTTTAGACGGAGAATCGGTCAGCAGGTGCAGAAACGTTACCGCCTCCAGTGTTAACCAGGAGTGGTCTGTTCTCCCACAGACAGCATGAACGATGCCTTACACCTGCTTCAACATCCACCAGGGGGCGAAACCTGGTGGATGAAAGTGGTCCCAGCTCCATCCAGGCAAATATAACCTCTGTCTCTCTTCCACAGCATGTCTTTATCCTGTCTTCCTCCCCCCGCCCCTCCCTGAGCCTGACCCGGAGGTTTCTTCCTATTAAAAGGGGTTTTTTCCTTCCCACTGTCGCCAAAGTGCTGCTCATAGGGGGTCATATGACTGTTGGGTTTCTCTGTATGTGTTATTGTAGGATCTACCCTAAAGCGCCTTGAGGCGACTGTTGTTGTGATTTGTATAAATAAAATGTTGAAGCGTGTCTGAGGTTCTCGTCCAGCCTGTTGGCTTCAGCTGCCGGCCTCTGTGGCGATGGCAGCTTTGGGTTTCAGTCATGTGCATTTCTCACGTCGCTGTCGTCTCCCGTGTGATGTAGAAACATAGTAACTCTGAGAAGTTGGGCCGTTTGTTCTGTTTCTCTGTGGGAGTTTCCATCATGTAAAATTTGCATAGCTTTAGTCTTTGTGGTGACAGATTCTCCCCCTGTGCGGTTCTGGTGTCGTGTAGGCAGCAGGAGACAGTGTTATTCTGTACGTCACCGCTGATGACGGCCGTGATGCCGAGCGCCGTCGCCGAGCACGGCTTATAGTGTTGTTACTATAAGCAGTGCTATATACTGTTGTTGGGTCTTTGTGCCACAGCATGAGGTGAAGATGCAGAGAGCCGAGGCCAGAAACTAAAATCGTTAAATGAGAGAACGACACCTATGAGGTGGAGTGTTTCTCCTGCTTCTGATGAGCTTAATTGGACACATCAGCAGCAGAAACTAATCAAAATCAAATCAAATCAAATCAAATCACTTTTTATTGTCACATCACATGTGCAGGCACACTGGCACAGCACATGCGAGTGAAATTCTTGTGTGCGAGCCCCACAAGCAACAGAGATGTGCAAACACAACAACACAAACGAGCAAAATACAAGGGAGGTCTAATCCAGGTCTGACGGCTGGCTGACCCCCCTCACCGCCTTCCACCCGTCAGATTCACTCTTTCCAAACATGTCTGCTCCTCACAGCGAGCGCGACCATTTCAGCCTCTCGTCAGACCTCGTTTTCTTCAGGCACCTGTTGGGTTTCACAGTGGGTGAAAGGTTGAAAGCGTGGGGACTCGGAGCAGTGCGCTGTTTAGTGTCTGAACTCTTTCACCTCTCCGGAGGGGGAGTTCCTCACCCAGGACTTCCTGCTGCCTGCCAGCCATATAAGTGTGTGTGTGTTTGTGTGTGTGGGCGTAATTACTCACGTTGTGGGGCCACAAATCTATCCCAACAGTCACATTGTGGTTTCCTCCTTCCTCCTGGGGATAAAGCTGATTCTAGCATAAAACCATTGGATCTGAAGTTTAGAGACAGGCTTTTAGGGCCTGTTTGGATCTTTTGTCTGCAGGTGTGCATGCAGGCGTGAGGCTCGAGCGGCCACAAACTGAGTTAGCTCGTGCTTTCGTTCCAGACCAAACTAACAGGATGTGTCCGTCCACCGAGACGGGAAACTCGAACAGGAAACTAAGAAAGCTTCAGTGCAGCTGACAGGAACGTTGGGCTTTCAGCAGAGCAGCAGGGCTGTAGATCCTACCTGTCACCTCACTTGGTTAACGAGAAAACAAACTAAAAAAACTTAAATGACCCTTGACCCCTGAGCGCAGCCCTGAAAGGCGGGTCCTTGTTTGCATCGACTGATTGTTGATCCACTCTCCAACACTTGAATTCAGAGCTTCCACGATGGCGGCATGCCGGTGGATTTCCTCGCCTACCGCCCCCCTGTTTATTTTCAGCCACTGAATTTTAGCGACAGTCATTGGTGGATCCAGTCTCCTCATGATGGAAAACAGTTGATGTGTTTGAGTGTGCAGGAAGCACCTGGCAGAGTCATGCAGGTGGTTGTTTTATGGTTCAAAGCATGTGAGAGTGCACGATCCCGAATGTGCACACAGCACAGAGGATGCATGTGCGTTTGTGTAGCTCCTACACTCAGTTTGACCCCAGTGTGCACACAGTTTATTGCAACATGAGGAAACTTCACCTCATTTAACGCTCTTTCATTCGCTGTTGTGAAGCGATTACAAGTCTGCTGAGTAGAGATGGGAATTTATACGAATTGAGTGATTTTGATTCCATAATCTGCATGTTGTGGATTAGTGCTGGGCGACATGACCACATATATCTACTGTGTGGACGACAGAAAAGTGTCTATCGTGCCATTTGTCTTCTATCGTTTCTAACCTAATTTTATAAACTATTACATAAAATATATCATCAAATAGCCTGTGGCAAATGTATTAGTGTTGTCTTGTCACTATGCATTCTCTAACTTTATGCAAGAGAAAATAAAGTATTAAAAAAAATGAAGAAACGCCGTCTTGTGGTTTTGCGACATGGTGCTGCTTTACGTGCTTCATGCCCGGACATGCACCAGGCAGAGACGGCTGCACAGGCAGCCCAAGAAGAAGCACTTTTACCAAAACGGGGTACGTCTGTGATTTGGTTACTTGTTGGGTTCAACAGCACCAACACGGAGCAGAAGACGCCCATTTGTAAGCTATGCTATAAAACTATTCCCGCGCCCGATGGCAACACAACAAATCTCTTGTATCACCTACAGAAGGCCCACGAAGAAGAATCCAGAGAATCCGAGCTAAACCAAGCTGTGGAACGACGGGAGCAAGTTGGGAAAGAAAAACTATACCAGCTGAAGATGCAGCAGCCTTTCACACGAGGCCCGTATGAGAAAACGTCCCAGCGCCATAAACAAATCACAGGCGCCGTCTCGCGTTGCATTTGTAAAGGCATGGCCCTGTTTATGTAGTTGAGAAGGACGGCTTTCGTGACCTCGTCAAAGTCCTTGATCCGAGGTACGTTATGCCCGGTCGTAAGCACTTCAGTAAAGTCGAGTTGCCTCGCTTATACGAAGCATGGCGGCCAAAGTAGAGCAGGATGTTTGCAGTGTCGTGCATTAAGCCTTGGCTGCTGACCTGTGGACGAGCAGAGATACGCAGCCCTGCATGAGCGTAACCATCCGCTTCATTAACGAAGACGCCGCGCTCGCTGTTGACAGACTGCGGACTTCCCACATGACCACACTGGAGTCATGTTAGCCCAAGGTATGAGTCTGCCGTCGCTACGTATTTACCGTGCATAAAGTACATTATGTGCGTATATACGTGCACGTAGTACTAGTATACATACACACATTAGTTTTACTAGCATATATGATATGCATGTTAGTAAAACAAATATTTTGGGCAGAAAACCTTGAAACTGTTGTGCACTTTAAAAAGTTCATTTTAAATGTATGATTTTGAAAATAAAGAAGGCCACAGCTGTTTTCCTTTGATGCGTTTATATTGCTGCACTAAAATGCACGTTTCTCATTTGTGACAGTTCCTTTAAACCTTCAAAATAAAGTTGGAGAAAAGTGAGCAATGACATCTGTCACACTTTTCAGAGAATAAGTGGAAACATTGCGGTATATCGTGATATATATCGTTATCGTGATATAAAATAATTCACATCGTGATAAATATTTTTCCATATCGCCCAGCACTACTGTGGATCAAATGTTTGTGTGTGCTGGAGGTGTTTCCCCTTGGCGTTGGGGCGTTTTCTTCAAAGTGATGCGGTACATTACTTAATTACACTCAGGAGAAATCAGTTTGTTGCACTACTCGCCGGAAGTTAAACGACCTGAAACACATAATCACCATTTAACAGGTGACACACAGCGACACGTGCTAATGACGGCATCTTAGTATGTAGGTATGAACACAAATTCGACGGCACAACGAGACATTAAAGCAGTCGCCATGATGATTCTACTTTAAAAACACGGACAGGTACAAACACAGCCCGACTCTCACAGCTGGGGTCAGCTTTCACGCTACATTCGTGGCTAGCTTAGCGTTAGCATGCTGTCTGGCTAGCTTAGCCTTTAGGATGTATTCTGTGCAGAGCTGAAGCATAATGCATTTGTTTGTGTCCTGGATGCAGTTTCCGCTTTACCATTGCGCGCCCATCCTTTTGTGCAGCAAAGTCCAGTGTCACCTAAAGAAGGATTATTTTGAGTTGTGAATCATGCAAAGCTGCTGTAGTCCAAAAAGAGACGAGCTGGAACTGAGCAGAAAGAGAAGATCACCTTAATCATCCTGCGACCGTTCAGTACCCAGAGACTGACCTTTAACCTCGCTGAAATCCTAACCTACACACACGTCTGTGGTGTAAACACACACACACACACAATAAAATGAGTATTTAGGTTGACCAGCATGAGGCTCAGGAGAATGCAGAGTCATATGGTGTGTGCCTAACACACACACACACACACACACACACACACACACACACACACACACTGATAGGTTTGTGTGTTTGCGTCAGGCTTTTTTGGGTCAGATCAGTCCCACAGAGCAGCGAGGTATGAACTCTTGGAGAACAGGCAGTGCTTTTATTTGCAGTGATAAATTAGTCCAATAGTCAATGCAAATATGCAATCAATCAATCAATTTATTTATAAGCACATTTAAAAACAACACAGATTGATTAAAGTGCTGCATGCAGTAAAAAGTAGAACAAACACACAGAGAATGAAACTCAGTCACAATTCAAAGCTAAAGAGTAAAAATGTGTTTCCGACGTGTTTCAAAAATGTCGAGTGTTGGAGAGACGATGACCAGGCTGTTCCAAGTTTGTGCGCAGCAATCACAAAGGCCCGCTCTCCTCTGCGTTTGTCCTGTGGTGCTACGACGTCCTGCGATGTTCCCAGCAATGACCCGCGCTCGTGAAATCCTACAGCAGGCAAGCAGTCAGTCTGTCCGCTCTCACGTCACAACTATCGGGCTTGGCGAAATATTCTAGCGCTGACCGTCACCTGACTCCGCTGTTAAACAGCTCTGATGATTGCAAACAGCTGGAAACAGCTTCAGATGCCCTTCAGCACCTGACTTCCGGAGCAACTTCCATAAACAACCCCAGAAATGGAGAGGGAGAAAAAACCCGCAGGCAGGTCGGGGAGCGTCCGATCGTGTCACGTCTTTACTTTGGCTTCTATTATTTTCTGTTTCATCCATTTCTTCCTTCTTTCCTTCCTTCTGTCTTTCCTTTGCTCCCTCATCCAGCTTCCGTGTGCTGTTCGGTCGTTCGTTTCCTTCGATGCTTTGATCCGTTCTCACTGTGACTTTATTTGCTCTTCTTTCCTCCTGATTGTTCTCACAGATTCGTGTTTGTGCTCTGCCTCTGTCGTCATGCTCAGCCGCAGTAATGCCCCATCGACGCACTTCTCCTTCTTCTTCACGCCGTTTGCGTCGAACGCACTCTGAAGCGCGGCCGTGAACATTTCGAGCTCCGCTTCCGAACAAACTCTGAGTGAAACTGACGATCATCATCAGCTGTGTCATTAAAGCAGCACTTCAGCGTTAGGAAGGAAGTCTGGAGTATCCGAGGAATTTCATCCGAGGCCACAGCGGCGATTGTTGATTGTTCAGCTGCGCATCCTCTCTGCAGAGGCCCAGGATGTGGAATGGGCGTGTAGGTCGCAGCTTTATGTTAAACATCCTTTCTTATTTTCTGTCTTTAACCTAAAGCAGTGATTAGGTCGTCCTGTCGAGTCTGTCGGCTGCCTCTCCAGAGAGGCCGAGGCACTCCGCCTGCACCGTCAGGCAGCCGCTAGTTTTCGTGTCTCTCTCAGCCTATCAGAACCTGGACGTATCTCCACCTGACGGAGAGTTTGAGATCCTCTCCGAACGACGACGAGGTAACCGGTGACCGGTTCGGCCTGGAGGGAAGACTTGAGCTTGTTGTATTTCAGAATGGAATTTCAAAATAAGAGTGAGGAGATCGTTTAATTAACTCGATCGCTGGAGGTGTGATCTCTCTCTGATGGATTAAAACTAAAGATAGACCCACACCTGTGCAGCCCAGCACTACCTGTGACAGGGGGAGGGGCTAAAATAGCTCGCCTCAGAGGCGGTTTAACTGGTTGAAGCTGAAAACCATGTGTTTCACACAAACGCTTTTTTCTATCTAACATTCACACGCAGTAGCGCAGACTGGGGATCAAACCTCCAACCTCACGATCAGTAGGTGACTTGCTCCACCCCTAACTCCTCTGGTAAAGTCTCAGTGAACTCCAGCTGTAAGTCCAGCTGCCCGAGGACCCGAGGAAGAAGAGCGTTATTCCGAGCAGACGTGACGCTGACGGAAACTGTCTCACGTTTTTGTCCTGCAGGTTTGAGAAGGAGTCAGCACAGACACGGGAATCCAGCGCCACCGCCATGCCTTCCAACAAATACTCTGCTGCTATCATGGAGAAGAGCAACAACATGACGGCCACAGTGAGTCTCACACACACACACACACACACACACACACACACACACACAGTCATGGCCACTCCCCCAGCTGCTGCCTGAGCCAGCTGTGGGTTTAAAGGAGAGTGTGTATCGCTGCCAAGGCAGATGCCCGGGCAGGACCGCCAGCATGTTACATGAGTCTAATTGAGAATGCACGTCAGCAGAGAGGCTGCATGCAGTGCCACACACACACACACACACACACACACACACACACACACACACACACACACACACACACACACAGACACACACACACACACACACACACACACACAGACACACACACACACACACACACACACACACACACAGCTGAGGCGGAAACCAGAAATGTTTGGGAGACGGAAGGACAGAGGGAGGAAGGAGTTGAAGCGAGGAGGAAAGGATGGAGGGAGCACAGTGGCCTCTTTATAAGCTCAGCAAATGGATTCACTTCACACACACACACACACACACACACACTTGGCTCCTCCTGTCGTCCGTTACTTCCTGTCTTTCACTCATATATCACTCCATCACTGATCCGCCACCATCTGCTTCTCTTCTTTCTCCACTTTCACCTCCTCCACCCGTTCGTCTCCTCTCGTCTCCGAGTGTTTGTGCAGCTTTTCTTTTCTGCTCTTTGGGATTCAGGGAAAGTCGGGCAGCTTTGATCCGTAACACTTCCTGCTCAGGGAATAATTTCAGGGTTTCTTTACCGCGTTTTGTTTTGGGACTTCGGCGGTGGTGTGAGTCAGCATCTTTTGATTTGTTGCATCGTCACTGGCTGTCAGCTTCAGCACCGTCCTGTGTGCGTAGGGGAGAAAGGCTTTTGGATTAGGATGCACTCCTTCGCTCACCCTGCACAGGAGGAGGTAGGAGGAGCGGGTCATGACGCCGGCAGTGTAGACGTGTTGAACACAAACGCACACACGTCCGAGCTAATCCTAAGCAGGAAATACGAGGCCTCGGTTTTTGCCGTACTTGTGGCATGGGGCGGGTCTTCGCTGCTTTCCAGCCCCCCTGGTGAAAACGCTCCACCCGGTGTTTCTAATCATTCTGGCCGTCACTAAGACGATTTGACAGCATCATCGGAGCGCCGCGGGGCAGTCTGCTTCATGCCAAGGAATGTGCGTGACGTAGCCTGTGAGGCGTCGCGGGGTCACACCAGCCAGAGCGGCTCTCAGTAAACACAAGCTCGATCTTTCAAAGAAGCGTCGGTGACCACAGCAGCGGGCCATAAAAGGAAGTGAAGCGTTGCTTTGTACTTCCTGTTGAGGCACAGGGCTGACGGATATCCAGGGAAGCAGGTTTGGGAGGACGGTGAGGATGATGATGGCGTGTGCGCTGACCTGGCCGACGCCGAGCCGTGTTTTGGTTCTGGTGTGAAACTAAACGAGGCAGAATGAGCGATTTAACGAAGAGCGTCAGTCACCTGGAGTTCAGTAGCTGAGAGCGGAGAGGAAGGCTCTGTGGTCCTTTGACCTGGATCATGCTGTTGGTGACAGTGTCTGACTTCACCTGGGCTTCATGTTGAGGAGGGGCTCAGCGTAGAGCCGCTGCTCATCCATATCGAAAGGAACCAGTTGAGGTGGTTCGGGGATCTCCTGGGTGAGGTGTTCCAGGCATGTCCCACCGGGAGGAGGCCCCGGGGCAGACCCAGGACCCGCTGGAGAGATTATATCTCTCGGCTGGCCTGGGAACGCCTTGGTATTCCCCCGGACAAGCTGGGGGAGGTGGCTGGGGAGAGGGAGGTCTGGGCTTCTCTGCTGAGGCTGCTGCCCCCACGACCCGACAAGCAGAAGTAATGAAGGAGAGAGATGCTCAGTCCTGCAGGGTCCCTGAGGAAGCACTTTTCTTATATTGGTGCCAGCAGCAGAAGCTTCGTTTGCTCCAGCTGCTGGGTCAGAGTGTGTATAACCACATAAGCGTGCAGCCAGATGTTTTTACAACGAGTCTCTAGGTCAGACTGTGACACCATAGCGTCATCATTTATGTTTTAATATGTTTGTCAGCGATGCGGAGCACGGTGTGAGAGCCGGGGCCACGTAACATCCAGCTGTGCTGTTTCATCCAGCTGTTAGGTTAAGCAGTTTCCACGGTGGGCTGGAGCAGGGACTCCCCGGTCTTGTTTTCACATACAGAGCTCCTGTGGAGTCTTCATGCAGCTGAAACATCTGCAGAGGCTCATGAAACAGCTGCTCCTCCCTCGTCTGCTCCACTCGGACTTCATAGCAGCTGCAGGTGGATGGATGACTCCACGTCAGCTCACACACACTGCTTCAGCTCTCACTTCCAGAAATCTGCGGGTGAAGGTTTAAAGATGGACTAAATTAAATCCAGCTGGTCTCTACGTCAACGCTCGTGTAGCTTCTGTTCATGGACGATCCCCCGACCGCTGCCCTGACGCCTGGTAGGTCGTATATGCCGCCCACGCGTTCGGTGCCTCCTGCTCGCTCCAGGCCCGAGTCCTTCTGAAAAGTTCTGTTTGGTGTGCGAGTGGTAGCTGCCATCAGCAGCAGTCCTGCATGAGGTGGAGACCACCTACTTCAGGGTGGAGTAGCTGAACTTTATCATGCTGTAATCAAAATCTCCGAAATGTCAGCGTCGTTGTTTTCTTGTGTCTGCGAGCCTGGCTGCAGCTCGACGGCTCATAATCAGAAGGAGCTTCGACTAACGAGCCCGAGTGTACATATTTATTATAAACAACACAAAACAACTCATTTGGTCCCAAAAGGAAGTGGGACAAGGTTCAGTTCAGCTGAATTTAAGTCTAATTAGAAAAGTAACAAAAAACATCCAGAATGGACAAAAATACAAAAATCACTCGACTCTGGAAGTGATATTTAATATTTAATAAATAAAACCAGTCAGTAAACTTACCGGCACAGCGTTTTCATTCATTGTAACAAAGCAAACAAAGAAACCGACTCAGCGTTTAGTGGGTGGAGTCAGGGCACAAGGTGGAATAAATGGGCACCGCACAGACAGCAGCAGCGATGGAGCAGATTGACCCGCCACTTATACAAAGTTCATTCCCGCCACAATGAATGGATTTCCGGACGTGAGGTCGGATATGTCGTGATTTTTAACGTGGCGTCTGTGAGACCAGCTCTTGGGGAATAAATGCATCCACAAACCAACAGAGGACGCGGCGCCGTGACCTCGGTGAGCGAATGTCTCAGCAGCTGAAACGATTCAGCGTGTTTCACTTTTCCTGCCTCGTTTAGCCGTCTCAGCAGTTTCTGCTCCAAACCGCACTGAGCGCACACTTTCTCACGAGTTCACAGAGTTCATTTGTTATAGTGGAAACTTGCACACACACACTGTTTTACGAGCATTAACAATCACAAACAGATGCAGATATGCACTGTGGTCATTTGGCTTAAAAACTCTGCACAGTCTGAATTTTCCATCTGTTTCACAGCTGCTCCTTCCCTCCTCTTCCTCCCCTTCGCTGCTTGTTTTCTTCCTCTGACTCTCTAAAGTGTCGTGATGATCTTTCTGCTGCTGCTCCGCTGCAGGCTGCACTCTGATGTTGGTCGTAAACACTGGCAGCTTCAGCCTGCATTCGCTTAAATCCAGACTAACAGCAGCACCTTGTCACTAAATCACTATTAGAACAAGTACCAAAGTTCTTCACACATAAAATGTTTGGCTCCACCTAGCTGCGGTGCAGCCTCGCAGACAGCTAGCAGCTACTGCGGCGGCTCTATCATGGGATAGACACACACACACACACGCACACACACACACACACGCACGCACGCACACACGCACGCACACACACACACACACGCACGCACGCACGCACGCACGCACGCACGCACGCACGCGCGCGCGCACACACACACACACACACACACACACACACACACACACACACACAGTGGAGAAGGAGCAACGAAAGCATTCCCGCCCACCTTCGTCGTGTCCTCGCCGCTCGGATTCCTCGTCGCTCCTGTATCCTGACTCGCTGCCAGCGCTGCAGATTTGTCACGTGCGCTGCTTTTCTTTCACGGCTGTAGTTTGTTGAGTCAGATGTTGACTTCAGCTGCTGCTGAACATGCCCGATGCCTGAGTACACAGACTCAGCGTTAGTTCTCCATTATTTTAGTCTCTGCACTGTCTCAAGCTCACACAGAACATGTTTTTGTAAAGTCCTCGCTGGAAACAGACAAAGACACTTTCAAATCAGAGTGCTCAGCAGGTGATTGGATGAACCAGCTGGATATGTGTGACCAGTCAGATGGTGTCTCTCACCAAAGCTGGGCACAAAGTGAGAAGATGAAACGCCATCAGTGCTGTTCTGGAAGCCTCGATCCTCTCACGGTGGAGTCAGGCCAAATGTTTGGTCATTCATAACATACATGACTAATGCCACGCTGGATTACATGAACCGCTGGTTTCCAAACCGTGTGCCGAAGCAGACTGGTGTGCACGGGACAAGTCCAGGTGTGCCTTGGAATGAAAACTATACAGTCATCTGCTGTCATGGATCCAACGCTCTTCAAAGGAGTGCTGGTCCTGCACCAGAGACTCCAAGATCCTTAACTGAGTGTGTGACAGTGTCTGAGATAACGATTAGAACAATTACAGGAGTCGTGCAAAGCACAGATGCTGTAAATGGGCCGTCGCGTGTGCGAAAAGAAAGCGATGGCAGCCAGGTGACGCAGTTTTACAGTAACGCGCACGAGTCCTTGTTTTTCCTAAAATAAGCCGTCCTGTCCGGCAGTTTCATGAAGCACAGAGTCCTGAGCCGTCATTGCTTTCTATGTATCTGCTTCAAAATCGGTGCAGTGATTGATTGAAACGTGACAGCGTCCTTCTGACCAGCTTCAGCCTCAGGATTTGTTTAGACACCCGAAAACGAGTAAAAACACAGAAGAAGAAAAGACCTTCGGAGACCTACTGCTCAGCGCCTTTAAACCTGCCGTGACCTGCCCTCTGTTCTTCCTGGGCAGTTTGAAACCCACTAATGGGAACTCTTGACCTTTTGACCTCGGGTTTTCTGATTGGTGGACTAAACATCTCAAATATGTAGAATATGTTAGGAAGAAGGAGAAGCGGAGTATGGAACGCCAGGACTGCCATAATGAATTAATTAAATACACCATTAAATAATTAATTAAATGTGTCAATAATTAATTAAAATTGGAATTAATTAATTAAATAAATAGTTATGACACATGTAATTAATTAATTATTGACACATTTAATTAATTATTTATGTATTTCACATTTTAATTAATTATTGACACATTTAATTAATTATTGACACATTTAATTAATTATTTAATGATATATTTATTTATTTCATTTTGGCAGTCCTGACGCCTGGCTCTCGTCATGAAATAATTTTATCTGTCAGCCTCACCCATCAAACTCAGGGGGCGGGGTTAACGCTGCCCATGCAGCTTCTCTAACATTTGATTGGTTGCCGTGCAAAGTAAGTCAAAACAGGTCGATCCTAGATAATCGATTGCTTGTGTAGACTTGGGGCAGCCAGTTATCCCAGAATGCAGATCAAATCACAGGCAGAAATGGTGGTGGTGTAGTTTTAAAATACCCCGTTTTTCTGTCACCAGCTACACTTTTAACAGTGTTTTAGCCGCGAATGTCGCGCCGTATGTCTGGTCAGGTTGTCAACATAGAACATGTTTGCAAAAGTGCTCAGATGTTTTCAGAGATTTCACTAGCTCTGCTAACAGTTAGCATGCAGAGTGCACCGAGGGGGTTACGTTAACCAGTTTGTTTACATATTCCACTCTCCGTGTTCCACATGTTGCATTCGCAGATTCTCATTTTCACCGAACGATCGTCTCTTTCCGCCTGGTCTTGTGTCTCTGTGCTTCTGTAACATAAAGAACGAGCTGACATTTTTCTCACGAAACCAGCGATCAGCTCAGCAGACCCTCAGTTTACCTGCATGCATCCTCCTCCTCATCTGTCAGCTGTTTAACACCTGCTGCTAATTCAAGAAACACGCCTAGTTACCTGGTGATAGTCACAGTTTAACTGGGCAGCCGGTGCTCGATATAACGCAATGTCAGCGCATTTTTCTGCACAAGATAAGTAAATATAGTGTTTTCCCCGAGCGCAGAGCTGCTGGAGCTCGTTTCCTTACAGAGCACTTTATAGGCGAACAGCTTCATCAGCGGCTGATGTCCAATCACCGGCACACAGCTTTGAAACCTCAGCTGAGTTTTAGCTCTCAGTGGTTAAACGCTGGACTTCATTCACTCAGGTTCTGTCTGTCGGGTCACGTTTACTTCGCTGTTTTATTTACAACTGAGCAAATCGGTTTGGCTGAGGTTAAAGTTACGTTTCATAACTGCATAGTTTCACAGACGTTTAATGGTTCACTGGCACATGTGTTAGACTGAACTATCATCTAAATATCATCTGTTTTTTAATAGTTATTCAACTGTATTCTAAGCACCAGCTGTCTGTTAGAATGTGATTTTTTTTCTCTCTCTGTTGGCAGAGGTATAAAAATGCGCAGGAAAATCTGACATGCATGGCGAACTTCACCGACGATATTTAGGGAGGAATAAACACACATCAAACATAAATGAACCATTTGCCTGTCTCCATAATTGAGAGCATTTTCTCTTCTTATGTCAACACTCTCTCTCTCTCTCTTTTTTTTTTTTTTTTTTTTTTTTTTTTTTTTGCTTTTTCGGTCATGTTATGTTTACCTGTCAAAGGCTTGTTACAAACTATGAAACACATGGTGCAGACTTCTGGATGTTAGAAGAAAACTAATACTGCTCATGAATGAGACTAAAGGCAGGAAGGTGTCCTTTAAAACTAAACATGTTAATAGGACCTCCCTGTTTATATCATAGTTTATGATATAGCACGTGTATTTCAGTAATAGCCTGCTGAGGCCACTATACGTGCTAGCCTCATATCAAATGTGAAGGCAGACTGAGTCTATGTTTGACGTTTTTTATATCTAATCTTCCTTTTCAAACATTTAAACAGCAGCGAGTCTGCAGCTGAGGGAACACAAACTCAGGTTTGCTCGTTTCTTGGATTCATTTGGTGATTTATTAAATGTATAACTGTTATTCTAATCTGCTGCTGAGTCTCTTACACTTTTCTTTATGCTGTATATTTTCACGTCTCTGGAATAGTTGGCAGTTAGATAGTCAGCTGGGAAACTTTGTGTTAACTCATGGAGCTGAGGATATCGTGGATATGCTGACCTCGCTGCGTGGTGTACAGAGCGAGGTCAGCATGATTAATATTCACAATAAAAATATTAGCCGAACATCATGAAGTCTGTATGTGTTTCATAGTGTCGAACAACCTTTGTACAGTTAAAGCCAGCAGTTACTACATGACGGAAACACCAACGTTATCTCTTTTATGTGTTTATACACAGGTCACGCTGATTACTGAACAAAAACCCAAAGATCAGATGTTAAACAGATTTATTTGCTCTCTCTCCTCCTTAAACATGTTTTTAATGTTAGTTATAATTCAGACTGAAACCCGTAGGACACATAAGAACATCAGGAAATAAAACATCGATAAATATAACCTCAGTAAAAGAAGTCAGCGGGGGTTACTACAGCTGTGTACCGGGGCCTGCGCTTTGTCGGTGGGATTGCTTGCGAGGCGAGCGGGTCTATCCCACGCTTTGCCGTGAGACTGGGACGACATCTCCGAAATCATCGAAACACTTTTGCAAAGAGGCTGTATCTTGACAAACCGACCAGACACATGAAGATTAAACCACTACATTCTCGGCTAAAAAAATATTAAAACGGTATTTGGTAACACACAAACAGGGTTTTTCAAAGCTCAGTTCTGTTAGCTTCCACATGCCGGTTGTTGTGTGCTAGAAACAATGGCCACCAGGCCAAAGCAATGGTTTTGACTCGATCAGCGTTAACCCCGCCCCCTGAGTTTGATGGGTGAGGCTGACAGATAAAATTATTTCATGATGAGAGCCAGGCGCCAAGACTGCCAAAATGAAATAAATAAATATATCATTAAATAATTAATTAAATGTGTCAATAATTAATTAAATGTGTCAATAATTAATTAAAACGTGAAATACATAAATAATTAATTAAATGTGTCAATAATTAATTAATTACATATATCATAACTATTTATTTAATTAATTAATTCCAATTTTAATTAATTATTGACACATTTAATTAATTATTTAATGGTGTATTTAATTAATTCATTATGGCAGTCCTGGCGTTCCATAGCGGAGGACATGATTTAGTTTGTCTATAAATGTATCTGCAGCTGTAAACGATGGTCCTGATGTCACAGTCGGGTCGGACTGGAGCAGCCAGGGATCAAACCACCAACGGTACAGCGTCGCTATGACTACGCCCGCTGTAACCGCCGCAGTTGTGTGGTGTCTCTTTAAGACAAGCTAACTTAAAGTTTCACTTAAAGTTACAGGTTGTGTGAACGCTGCTCGCTTCACGTATGATGAGACAGCAGCCGTTCAACGCGGCGCTCATCCACCTGTCAGTGAGGTGGTTCTCACCGCCCCAGGTGGAGGCGCAGATGTGTCAGTGTTGCTCGTGAACAGCTGTGCCTGAAACACAGCTGTGGCCTGAAGCTAAACACGGTGGGTGGATTCTCCCAGATCAAAGAGTAAAACTGCGTAAAAGGCAGTGAGGCTTTGGACTGTAGTTACACAACATCCTCGTGCCTGATGGCTTTTTGTTTGAAGTGCTTTTATTTAGCTAGCAACAAAGAAAACTGCTGACATGTCAGTGTTTGGACTTGTAACCAGGCTGTGTTTAACGCTGCAGACCTGCCTGCAAGACCCACAAGACCACAGAGTCTCAGCTGACACACACACAGAGCGCAGCAGTACGACACGGACAGTAAGCTAACGTATTGGATGCTGGAGATGACGGATGACCCACTTGGAACGGCACCAAACGTCTGCGGCAGTCAGGAGATTAGAAGCCTGAACAAGTCCTGACTGCACCGCGTCGGCTGCCCGCTCTCAGCTCAGTGTCAGGCGCGCTAATCGTTTGTCACGTGACGCTTTAATGGCAGCCGTCACAGCGGTGAGGCCAGAGGCTCCGGTGAGTGTTTGCCTGAGTATGACCTGAGGCTTCGGGAATGTGGAGCGTTGGTGTCGGCACGTCAAGCACGCCGTCGTCATGCAGAGCCCTGTGTGGGCTGCAGGGTCAGGGTGGCGTGCGCTCGCGTCACAAACTTCAGGCTTTAACGTCACTGAACTTAAAATCTGGGAGTTGGAAAAGTTGCTTATTGGAACAATGCAAAGCAGCACAGTGCTGTGCAGAAGTCCTGAGCCAGCCCTCGTTTCAAGGAGCCAGACTTTCTGAAGGTCTTACAAAACCTTTGATTTGGCTGATCTTGTGCCGGACTATTTTCATTTAATTATGAAGGCATCTGCACATAACAGACACACGGGCAAAGATTTTCAACACATCGTCTGTTCCTGTTTCGTTAGTAGAGTCTGTCAAAATCTCACAGTTTAGTATTTTTTAGACGAACAGGGTGATTCCCAAAGAGCAGTTACCTGGAAACCTGGGATATCTCTGTGTGCAGCATGTCCTTAAAAACATGTGAGAAGAAGACGTGTAAGGGCCAAAAACTAAGAACTGACACTGGAGATGATCAGCTGATCATCTGCTGGTCACCGGCGCTCCCGCTGGTTTTAGGCCAAACTTTTACCGTTTACGGTTCCTGAAAGCATCGACTCTGTGCGCCGCAGCCAAGTCTCAGGTAATAACAGTGACAAACTGAGTAAAAGGTAACAGGAAGTGAAATGTAAAATAAAATGTTTTCTGTGGAGCTCCATCATCTCTCTCTTCTCTCCGGGTGGAGGGCTGATGGAGCGATGGCGTCTCTGTGGGGCGCCTCTGCCACTCGTCTGCGTCCCGCCTCACTCCGAGGCTTTATCTCAGATAACAGTGTTTGTGATTCTGTTCTGTCTCCAGGCAGCGGTGAACGGGGACACGCCTCCAGCTGAGGGCCTGTCCGAGAATGACAGCGGAGTGGAACTGACCAATGAGAACAGCCCCCTGACTGCGGCCGAGCCGCCTTCACCCTTCAGCCCCAAACAGAACGGAGACGCTGCCTCGCCTCAGGGTAACTCACGCCACTCGTCTTTACGCCGTCACTTATTTCATGTGAGACCTTTATTTTGAAGGTCCGCTGGCTTCCTGTGTGTTTGCGGACAGAAACTTCACATTAAAAGGGAAAATGTGTGAATGATTACAGCTGCCAGTGAGGTCATGCGTTTCTCAGACTTTCACTTCATGTTTCTGCTGCGGCGATGATTTCCTGCTGTCAGCATGATGATGATGATGATGATGATGATGATGAGCTGCATTTCTTCAGATTAAGTTTCTGCTTCAGTTCTTTAAAAGTCACGAGAACCTGGAGCCTGACGGAGCGATGCAGCGTGTCTGCGTCTTCACTTATTAAACATTTAGTGCATTTTTAATCACTTAACTGAGATGTTTATGTTCTGCTGTGTGAGGTTTTGTGTTTGTTCTTGAAGCTGTTGAACTGCCGAAATCGTCACGTTTAAGCTCTTTGACTTTGGCAGCCGTCTGCCCAGCGACGCCGTCCCGCGAAAATATTCAGTTTCTCTCGGACCATCTGTCTCACCTTCTGTCCATCTGTTGTCTTCCCGCCACAGATGGTAACCAGTGCTCGAGGGGAAGCAGGAAGAGGAGCAGGAAGAGACGCGAGGACGAGGAAAGCACCTGGGACTCGGTACGACTCTCGCGTAGGAGCTTTTCACCGCCCTGTGATTTAGGCGAGAGCAGAGGGGACACTGGTCTGGTGTTTGTCTCTTTGCAGGACAAGTCTTCAGGAGCGTCTCAGGGCTTGAGACAGACGCCTCGACCCAGAACCATCTTCCAGGCCGGCCGGACGCCGCACGCACACGGCAAGCCTCGCAGACAGAGCCGCAAACAGGAGCACGGCACGTCTCGGGTAAACTCTCGGGAATGTGCAGCCGTTAAAAACATAAAACATGTTGTCCACACGGCGAGCTTAGATGCAGCTGATCTTCTTCTAGAATACAGAAAAAGATATTTGGATTTATGAAAGTCTGCAAAACGTTAACGGATACGCATCCATCCACCTCAGGGTGGGGTAGCGGTGGTGCTGTCAGTTTGCAGCCTGCAGAATCGCTTCTCCTCCTTCATCCTCTCTTCTTTCATAAAAGAGTTTAACAAAGATGCTTTTTATTCATTTTACTTTGTGTTTGAATATTTGGTCAAAGCGGGATGATGCTGCCGACTCATCACAGCTCCAGGATGATTGTTGCTGTCGAGTCTGTGCTCCTCACAGGTCTTCCTCCCACTTCTTCCTCTGTCAACCTTCCCTCTCCCTGCCCTCAGTGTCCCGGGAATCCTCGGGCACCTGCGATCGGGTCCGGCGGGGTCCCGGAGACCCCTCGACTGGAGCTCATGGAACAAGACTCCAAAGACTCGGCCCAGAGCACCAGCACCTTGTCCAGCTCCGAAACCAAGCAGGAGTACAGCGTAAGTCCACATGAGTGCAAATCTTCCCGTTTGTGATGATGTGATCAGTGCGGTTCTCATCCTCTGTCTTCAACAAGATTTAGCTCCTCCCCTTTTAAGGCCACTTTCAAACACAGGGCGACCTGTGCTGGCTTTCTATTTTCTCATTGTTCAGTTTTTTTCTGCTGTTGGTACTGTACGATGTCACAGAGAGGCAGTACGGCTGCTGTTTAGACTTTTACAGAAGGGCAGCCAATCAGGTGGAACCGGTGGAGTCCAGGAATAATAAACGAAGCTGGAAATGACCCGAGGAGTCCACGTGGAAACTCGTGATGGAAGCTCTGAGCTCAGAGGAGCCACTCCGTCAGAGGGGCGTAGCATCCACGCAGCCCGCTGGGCTGAAGGGTCACATGGCCCGGGCTCCACCAGCTGCTCGTTAAAGAGCCGCTGCCCCGGGAAACGGCTGTGATGTCATCAGTGATGAAGTCTCTGCAGAGGAAGCAGCGAGTCTTCAGCCGACGTGGACGAACACACATTTTGTTTTAGTCTTTTTTATTATATTTGCACCACAACAGAACAGAGTCAAACTACAAACCAACTAAGTGGGAGGTCCGCAGCTTTAGGGAATGCTCGCAGACGTGACCGGCGTCTGATAACGCTTTGACGTTCACGTCCACGATGAGGAGACTTTGCTGTACGAAACGTCTCGCACTGATTTCACCCGACTTTAATCTTTGATTCGTCTTTAATTAACACAAAGTGACGATGCTCGTGAATGAACTCAGCACTTCCTCCCGTGTCTCTGTTTAGGACAACAAGGGCTTCGGGATTGGCGAACTGGTCTGGGGGAAGATCAAAGGCTTCTCGTGGTGGCCGGGGATCGTGGTGACGTGGCGAGCCACCGGCAAGCGGCAGGCCAGCCACGGCATGAGGTGGCTGCAGTGGTTTGGGGACGGGAAGTTCTCTGAGGTGAGGAGGCGCAGAAACGCTGTGGCGTCGGGATGGCGGGACGTGTGTGTTTGATGCCGTGTTCTCTGCTCCAGGTTTCTGCAGACAAGCTGGACTCCCTCACCGCCTTCCCCAAGTTCTTCAGCCAGGCTTCCTACACCAAGCTGGCCTCGTACCGCAGGGCGGTGTTCCAGGCGCTGGAGGTCAGTGTCAGGGTTGGCTATCTGCAACTGCTCCCTGTATGTCACATGATGCACCTGTTACCTGCAGTTCTCTGCGTCATATGAGCCTCGTGTGACAGCAGACCTCCTCTGAGACTGTTTCCTCTTTCTTACAGCGGTTACCCAAAGCTAGTCGATTCTGATTGGTTCTTTGTTTTGGTGTGCAGCTTTATTGACATCTCATCTAGTTTTAAATGACCGTGCGCAGCATTTCTGTCATCAAACAAGCAAAACAGAGTTTGTGACTCATCTTAAATAAATGTAGCCTGGAGGTGTGTAACCATGTGGTCAACCTTTAAATGCGCCCTGCCTGCGTCCTGATTGGATGTTTCTTTTTTATTAACTTGGGGTTCCTGTCTCCCCCGACCCCACGCCCTCGGGGTCGTTCACTTAATATTATGTAACATAAACAATAAACATGCAAAATTTTACAGCTGTAGGTCCCAGTGTCAGAAACCAGAACCAGCGACATGCAGACAAAACACACACAGGATCACATGTGTGTGACTGTGTTTACTAGGAGTGCAACGATACTCGTATCGATATTGAACCGTTCATACAGTGCTTTCGGTTCGGTACGCATATGTATCAAACAATACAACATTTGTAATTTATTTTATCAGCTTTCCTTCTGACGATGCTGTCTGTGTTGAGCGCTCAGTGGATCTGTGTTCGACTACTCCGCCTAGGCTGCACTGTCGAGCACAGATCCACTGAGCGCAGCGCAAGCTAGCGAGACAGAAGTTAAGGTCTCCTTGCAACATGGCAAATTGAACCTCCCCCACCCTCATTCAGATCTGGCGTTTGGAACTATTTTGGTCTTCATGTGACGTATGACCCTGAAGGTAAGCGCGTCATGGACTAAAGTAAAACAGTATGTTGGATGTGCCACGCAATGCTCAATTGGTGGGAACTAGTGCGTTAGCGCAGTTAGCTCGTTAACGTGTTGACGCCGTCCAGCCCCACGCACGGGGCGATTGGCGGTAGCTCGTTAACGGAGATTTGCCGTGTTGTGGCGTTAACGTCATTTCAGATTAGCGCTGACAGCACTAGTGGGAACACAACGAATATGACTGCACATTTACTCCGACAGCATCCTAGTGCAAAGACAAAAACAACAAGCAGCATGCTACAAACTTTAGCCGAGTGATTTAGACAGCCGTTAGCACAGGATTCTCCTTATGGGGACCTGATATGTTTAATATGCTGCTGAGAATATAGCCCAGAAGAAGAGTATAGTAGAGCTTTTATTTTGAAAGAGCCATTTCTCTGTAATAAACTCTCTTTTCCAAAGATGAGGGATTTCTCCATCAGATAGATTATTTTTTATTACTTTGTTGTTTCAGCAACATTAAATTTAAAAACTGTACTTTTGAGTTAAAATATATATTTATAATTTTAATAAATGACAAATTAAAAAGGCATGAACATTTTTTTGTATCGAAAAAATATCAAACCGTGACACCAAAGTATCGAACCGAACCGTGAATTTTGTGTATCATTGCACCCCTAGTGTTTACATATCTTTGTGGGGACCAACAGCCCGTCCCACCAGTGTGAAGACTCAGACTCATGATGTGGTTTCAGTGTCAGGGCTACAGTTAGGTCAGGGTTAGGCACTCACTCATGATGGTTAGGGTAAGCAGATAGGGAAAGCATTATGTCAGGGAGATATCCTCACTAAGATACCGAGTGTGTGTCTGTGTGAGTGTGAGTGTGTGTGTCTGTGTGAGTGTGAGTGTGTGTGTGAGTGTGTGTGTGAGTGTGTGTGTGTCATGTTTCAGGTCTAAAGTCTGCTGTAAAAACATGTAGCGTGGTTCCCTGCCAAGAACAAACTGGTTCACTGGAAGTGTATTTATGCATGTTTACACCTGTCTGTGTGTGTGTGTGTGTGTGTGTGTGTGTGTGTGTGTGTCTGTGTGTGTGTGTGTGTGTGTCTGTGTGTGTGTGTGTGTGTGTGTGTCTGTGTGTGTGTGTGTGTGTGTCTGTGTGTGTGTGTGTGTGTGTGTGTCTGTGTGTGTGTGTGTGTGTGTGTCTGTGTGTGTGTCTGTGTGTGTCTGTGTCTGTGTGTGTGTCTGTGTGTGTGTCTGTGTGTGTGTGTCTGTGTCTGTGTCTGTGTGTGTGTGTGTGTGTCTGTGTGTCTGTGTGTGTGTCTGTGTGTGTGTGTGTCTGTGTCTGTGTGTGTGTCTGTGTGTGTGTCTGTGTCTGTGTGTGTGTCTGTCTGTGTCTGTCTGTGTGTGTGTGTGTGTGTGTGTCTGTGTGTGAGTGTGTGTGTGTGTGTGTGTGAGTGTGTGTCTGTCTGTGTGTGTCTGTGTGTGTCTGTGTCTGTGTGTGTGTCTGTGTGTGTGTGTGTCTGTGTCTGTGTGTGTGTCTGTCTGTGTCTGTCTGTGTGTGTGTGTGTGTGTGTGTGTGTGTGTGTGTGTCTGTGTGTGTGTGTCTGTGTGTGAGTGTGTGAGTGTGTGTGTGAGTGTGTGTGTGTGTCTGTGTCTGTGTGTGTCTGTCTGTGTCTGTCTGTGTGTGTGTGTGTGTGTCTGTCTGTGTCTGTCTGTGTGTGTGTGTGTGAGTGTGTGTGTGTGTCTGTGTGTGTGTGTGTGTGTGTGTGTGTGTGTGTGTGTGTCTGTCTGTGTCTGTCTGTGTGTGTCTGTGTGTGTGTGTGTGTCTGTGTGTGTGTGTGTGTGTGTCTGTGTGTGTGTGTGTGTGTGTCTGTCTGTGTCTGTCTGTGTGTGTCTGTGTGTCTGTGTGTGTGAGTGTCTGTGTGTGTCTGTGTCTGTCTGTGTCTGTCTGTGTGTGTCTGTGTGTCTGTGTGTGTGTGTGTGTGTGTGTCTGTGTGTGTCTGTGTGTGTGTGTGTGTGTGTGTCTGTCTGTGTGTGTCTGTGTGTGTCTGTCTGTGTCTGTCTGTGTGTGTCTGTGTGTCTGTGTGTGTGTGTGTGTGTGTGTCTGTCTGTGTGTGTCTGTGTGTCTGTGTGTGTGTGTGTGTGTGTGAGTGTGTGTGTGTGTGTCTGTCTGTGTCTGTCTGTGTGTGTCTGTGTGTGTCTGTCTGTGTCTGTCTGTGTGTGTCTGTGTGTCTGTGTCTGTCTGTGTGTGTGTCTGTCTGTGTCTGTCTGTGTGTGTCTGTGTGTCTGTGTGTGTGTGTGTGTGTGTGAGTGTGTGTGTGTGTGTCTGTCTGTGTCTGTCTGTGTGTGTCTGTGTCTGTGTGTGTGTGTCTGTGTGTGTGTGTGTCTGTCTGTGTGTCTGTGTGTCTGTGTGTGTGTGTGTGTGTGTGTGTGTCCTCGCTATCACCTGTCTCTCCTGACCTCTTATCCCGGCGTTCTCATGGAGTAAACGGGAGACGTTTCCTTTCCTGCAGAAACCAGAAACATGGAGGCAGGACGGGACGCTCGGCACAGAGGATCTGATTTCAGATAATAACTGCCTCAGGGCTGCACAGATAAACGTGTTAATGCGAGAGGATTTGAGTGTGAGAGGAACTTTATGAATTTTATGAGTAAACGAGTCTGCAGCCACTCGACTTTATCACAAACACTGGAACACAGTCAGCTTTAGTCTTTAACGCACAAACAATCGTTAGAAGAAACAGAGCTTCGGTTTACTTTAACTCGACATCTTTCATAATCACCTGTGTTTGTGTAACGGAGCATGTGCGAGACAGCGAGACGGCCTCCGGGCGTCTTCGCGCCGCCGTCTTTCGTCTCCCGTCCGCCCCTTCGCTGCTCGCCTCTCGTCTTCCTGCTAAAAGCGTTCGGGGCTTTCTCACCAGGAGAGTCTTCACACGGTTATTTTACAAACGAGTTTTATAATTGAAGCTCGCCTGTCGAATTGTTCAGGCAGAAACAGCCTGCTGTTGACATCCTGCACTGTGACACGTGACGCTCGGG
This sequence comes from Rhamphochromis longiceps, assembly GCF_057381845.1. Classification (NCBI taxonomy): domain Eukaryota; kingdom Metazoa; phylum Chordata; class Actinopteri; order Cichliformes; family Cichlidae; genus Rhamphochromis; species Rhamphochromis longiceps. The sequence goes on along the minus strand of NC_140576.1, from coordinate 38,114,168 downwards.
TGACACAGAGACAGCGATCCGCCTGCATCTTATCTCCTGTCCAGTCATTGGTGCGTGTTAAACATGGACCGTCACAGAGACCCGTTATCACTCCTCAAACATGAGCGAGCTGTAAGTCTCATGAGCTGTTCTATTCATAACGACACAGGGCTCAGGTGTGTAATCAGAGTAAGCAGGTCCATCGGTCTGTAACGGTCTGTGAGCTGAGGAACGCCGCCACGTTCTGATGGAGGGTTCCAGCTGCTCAGCAGTCCTGTTGGTGCTTTCACGATGCTCCAGATGTTCTCAAAGGTCTGGACATGGCGTCCATGTTTGGATGGGT